>NW_013670071.1:75582-79149 GCF_000517525.1 Limulus polyphemus | reverse complement strand
GATTTCTAAGAATCATAAATTTGAGAATGTTTTGCTATTTAGATTCAATTGTTTTAAACACACTTTGCTTTCTGTGAGAGAGAAAATCATATTCATAAAAATACAATGGAAAGAATATAGATATCTTTAATGAATTTGTACAAATTATGAAAGTGTATTTTTTACCTGAACTCTGTTCTTATCTGAGATTCGAATTGCCCCTTTCCCCCCAGTGGCACAGCGGTATGTCTGCGGAATTACAACGCCAGAAACAGGTTTTCGATAGTCGTTATGGGCAGAACACAGATAGCCCATTGTGTTGCTTTGTGCTTAACTTCAAACAAACAATCATTCGAATTTTAGATTATCTATCTAGATAACATTTTAAATATACATATAACGTCAGAGTATTTGAGATATTTATTGACGTTGAAAGTCAATTGTCACGAATATTTTCACGTCATTTCCTTATCCTTCCTTGTTCACCTTTGGCTGTCTTTCCAGCAAACTGTTCTGATTCAATGAAGATAATAAGATTTTAATAGGTTACATATTTAATGAAAGAACTTGGACATAAATTAAAATGCTTCTCTGCTTGCCAGCTCCGAAATCCAGAACTCTACCACACAGGCACGCCCAGTTCTACAGAATACGAGTATCACGAAAACAAGATAAGACATCGATCTCTTTAAAACTTACTTATAATTACAGCTGTATATTATTTTCCTATTTTCATGTACATTTACTTTGAACTGCTGTTGTGCTCAGTAATACTTTTAAACTGTAATTTACTGTTAAATCTCTGAATATAGATGGCCGAAAGAAATATTATATATATATACGTACAAGCCACTATCTGTTCATAACGCTCCTCTTAGTGGTAACGCTCGACTCTCTGTCGGTAACGTACATATTTGTTCAGTGGATTGGCTAAAGCTGAAGTCAAGAATTCAAATCCCAGTCGAGTGGAAATTTTTATATTTTTTTAAATTATTATCTCACCACGTTCAGGGAAAGATATTACAATACTAGGAAAAAAACAAATGACGTGATACTTTACATTAGGGATTTAAACTATTTTTTCACATTTGATTACAAAAACTAGGAGTCACAGTGGTTATAGCGCTGGCTATCATGTAAAAATCTTGAGTTTAAATCCCAGTTGGGTGGTGTTTTTACATAAGTTTTTGTATTACTATAATTTCAAATATATGTATTTTTATATTTACAGCAAGCTCTTTGAATATATAGAAAAATACAAATACAATTATAGATTAAGTGATGGATAATAGCATATTACGTAATAAGCGAAAGTAACTGATGTGTCACAAATAACTTAAATATGCTAACTATATAGATAAACGTCGGTATGTGTGTGTGTACCTGTTCTTTTTATGTTTCTACATTTCTTGATCAATCAGCACCAAACTTGACACAGTGATACAGGATAAGATAAAAAATGTCATTCAGGGGGTTGGACCCCCCATCTAAAATTTACGTGAGTACGTTATAAGCAACGGTTGTCAGAATTTAACATTACAAGCATAATATATACGAATTCTAAATATTTTTAAGAAAAAAAAGTTATTAAACAACTTAAGGAAGATATGTATATCTTACAGTATCTAGTGTAACAAAGCTGTAGACACGAAGAACTGGTATTCGACATCTTAGATTTCGTGTTACAGAGTACTGGCTGAGTACCCGTCATATGATGATAAATGTTGATTACATTTTCGTTTGAAAATTTAGTGTAAATGAATTTGTATTAACATATTTTCTAAAAATTAATTATATTGTAGTAATAAGTTATGTATGGAGAATCTCTAACATTTTTTCAATATTTCACTAATACAACATTTTTTGTATATTCGGTTATCTCCTGTATTATAATTTTGACTTGTGTATATTTTTATGTTATGTTCAAATATTCTTCTTGATAAAACTCATAGGTTAAACCATGCGAAAAAGTTGGTTCTCGAAGAAATATTCCTACATGGTCAAATGTCTGACCCTGCAATTTGTTAATTGTGATAGCAAAGGAGATTTAAAAAAAAATCCCAAAGGTAAAAAAATCAATCATAGTGTATTGGGATGCCACCTGTCGTGGTAAAAACATATGCATAATGTTACAAGTAGCTCCAACAAAATCACCAGTAGAGGCTACGGGAAAAAATATAAATAGAGTAATAACTAATCATCACGAACCTCCGACGATTATGTTACAATAAGAGATAGAACCTTATTCGTTTTCAACCACTGATCAAAATACAATGCTATAGGTTGAAAACTCAGTTAAAACGCATTTAGTTGATCTTAGCTTCTTGGTTAAATCCAAACGAAAATAGTCCATTGTGTATCGATCAGCTAAAACAATGTCGATAAATTGTTTTGTTTATGATTTCGTTGGATGGTTAAAAAGTGGCTATGTTATTGAGCACTTTCACTGGAAAACTGGTCCAACCCTCCCTTCCCTTAGGCTAAAACTTTCACCACTCCCATCCTCGTTCATCCTTAATTTCTTATTCTTGCAGCATGTCAGCCTCGATTCTCGACTACGAAAACTAGGCCAAAACTGGGTATATAAGATGTTTTCTGACCAAAGCTCTCTACCAAGTGTATCAACGGTCAGCAAATTATACCTTCAGCATCGTGTTGTCTAGATGGACTGTGTTACAAGAAGACTCGAACAAAGTTTATTCTAGAAGTTTTTGTGTACAGTTTTAAAAGAATCAATGGTTAGAAATTATTTTTCTAGTCGCCAATCCTTAAACTAAAAATAAGTGCTATATTAAAAAAGAAGGTTCCATGCATTACTGAGATAAGCTTTCAATGAAGTAGTGTTATTTTATGTTCATAATAATATATGCAGTAAAAACTGAAACTCTCAAGTATTCAGAAATGCATTCCTTATAAATTAATGACCTTATACCCGAAATTAATATAAACTTTCACTGTAAAACGTAATTAAAACTGTTAGGTATTTTTATTGAGAAGCAGAAATACAGAAAACGATATAATACGGCGTTATCTTCTGATTCCAGGTTCTTGTTCTATGTATGCTGGCTACAGCTGCCTATGCTGGTTATCCTTTTTACGCTGCCCCAGCTGTGAAGGTTGTTCATGCTCCGGTTTATCAACCTGCACCTGTTGTAAGTTCGTCTGCTATATTTATTATAATTTCGATTTAAATTTCTTTTAGAAAATGACTTAAAAATTTGTGTTCTATAAAAATCCAATTTTTAATGACACATTTAATCTCACATCAGTTTACAAATCCAAAATATGACCAGCAGAGAATTAAAGTTTGTAGTATCGTCACATTTCACCAACCCAGATGAAAACTAATGTTTTCATTTCATAATTTACCCTATCGAGGTATAAAGAAAAGTTCAGTTCTAAACTTAGCTGTAAAGACGAATGAAGTGTGAATATTTCAATAAACAGCCAGTTTTACATTTCTAAATACATGAATTACTTATCCAGTTCTCATTTTTATCAGTATATTTGGAAACCAAAGAGCAGCTTTTAAATTCAGACTTGTTTTTTGCATAAAAAATCCGGCTTTGCTTCCCATGTCTCAAATAG
>NW_013670071.1:64692-74610 GCF_000517525.1 Limulus polyphemus | reverse complement strand
GTTGGTTTAGCTGGCTTCACATGTGTATTCATAAAATAGTTCTTTGGTTTTATTTGAACATTTTGTAAAGTAACTTCCATTTTGTTCTTGGTTAACTTTTATGTCTGCCAGTAAATTATTAGCTTGATGTTTGTTGTTATATATTACAGATAAAAACACTAACGAAACATATAGGTCATTAACATTCTGGGTAACAAACAAGAATGAAGTAGAATATGAGCTATTATGAATTAATTATCAATTAACTATATTACCCATATTTCTATTGTTTGTTCAGTGCCAAGGATAACTTAGTTATAAAACCAACGTCAAATATGATGTCAACATTGAAGTTCTCCAAGAGTTAGAAGGTAGAACTAGCCCCATCATTGGCAGCCTCCTACATAAAGACGAACGATCTTCACAGACGAGTAAATGTTAACGCTGATGCCGATGGTTTCAAAGCTTACATATTACAGATACATTTAGCATTCCTACTGTAACTTGCTTTTCTCCAATAAACTGTTCTGAAAGATCATGTTAGTGTTCAAGATCAATTGTAATTACATAAAATGATCACCATTAATTTCATAATATGATGAACCACACACTTGGACTAAACCTGTTATGTATTGATATTCTGCATTAAAGTGTTTTAAAAAATCACATTTCATATATTTGAAAATTTGAAAGTTTTTGAATAAAAAGACGTCATGTTCTAACAAGATAAAAACTTCAATGCAGACATGGTAGTTTTCTTAGTAGTCTTAATATTATGATTATAGTGTAATTTAATAATAGCTTTAATGAAATGCGTTTAACAAGACAAATATAGTTTAGTTTACTTGTGTAATATCTTCAATGACTTTACAATGATGTTTTTTCCGTATATCACGACTTTCCATTTACTTAATGCACTACACACACTATCTTACCAAACATTAAGTATTCATATATCGTTTGGAATGTGGCAACGAAACTCAGCGAGTACAAATCAGAGAAACGCCGGATAGGTAGATTAGTTGTGTGAAAGCGTTTACAAGGCGTCAAAACGTTCTGAACTATTGAATATGATAACAGAAACATTATACGGTATTAGAAGGGGATAAAATCGAAAAGTTGAGTATTCACAGTTGTTGTTCACTCCGCGGTTAATTCATTGTGGTGATCTTAAATAAAGTTAATTCGCTGAGAATGACGTCAGTGGTACAGGTCAATAAGAAAGTATTCAAAAGATAAAGACAAATCCATTGCTAAAGATACAGTTCAACAATTGTTCATGTTAAAAGTAATTGTTTTATTTTTAATATTAATATTATACAACAAGGCAAGAAATCATTTTGAACAATTTCATTGTGACTTTACTTCATCCTTTAGAGGTAACATTTGAACAGACACCACCAATGACGTGTTTACAGAATGCTTACCAAGAGTGTGAATACTTGGAAAACGGTGGGATACCCACCCTGTCTTTGGGTAATACATAGTAAGTACAATAGCTTAGAAAAAAAATATTGTTTAACCTTTATTCTAGAACCACTTCAAGGTAACTTTCAGAAAGTTATCAACTGGTTAAGAAACGAAGCTATTAAGCTCTTTGTGTAGAGATTTGTAAAATCCAATGTGTACGATACATCCTAGCTACTTCGTTATTTTTTAGCTTTATTAAACTTGTGTAGCTACAGTGTAACAATTGAATCTACTTTATTGTGTTATAGAAGCGAAAGTACAATTACACTACTGTGTAATTCAGTGCCCCCCTCCTCAGTGGCATAGCGGTGTGGCTGCGGACTTACAACGCTATAATCCGGGTTTAGATACCCTGTGGTGGGCAGAGCACAGATAGCCCATTGTGTAGCTTTGTGCTAAATTACAAACAAATAAACAAACCTAACCAGTGGTAAATAAAATTTTAAAGGTTTCATACAAGTTACTATTTCAATAGTAATGAATGTCAACTAGTTCTTCAGCATGATATTAACTGTTTAAACAATATAAGTAATGATCACTTATAGTTCATATCATGTTGAATGGATTTTTATTCATTGGATATTAGTATACGAATGAGTTTTCTTACATTAGTTCTAGTAATAAAATAATAGCATAGGCGAGGAAATAACAAAATGAAAAATAGAATATAAAGAAGTTGTGGAAAACTCGTCATATTTTTTCACCACTACTTTATATTAAGTTTATTACATGCAAATTCAAAGTTATGGCCTAGTGATTTATATGACAAATCTTGAATATTCTGATTACATAAAATTTAATGGAGTTAATAGAACAAAACGTACGCACTTAATTTTTCCCTTTAGTTCAGGTCATGTTGAAGGTATTATATTCACTGATTACTAGTATGTGATTAAGTTTTTTTTTACATGCGAATTTAAAATTATAAGATGGTGACATATTGACACATCTTAAATATTCTGATTAAACAAAGTTTAAAGGAGTTAGTAGTTAATATGACCTTCATTTTCCCCTCTCTTCAACTGATGTTCGAATTTCTTATATTGAGTTTTCAATAGAAGTTCCTCGTGTAATTTTGAACGCGAAAATAATTCAGTAACATTATACTTCTAGACTAACTGTACATTCATAAACTTGAAACTTGGGTTAAATAAATATGATGTTAAGTTGAAAAAATATTTTCATTGTGCTAGAGACGTTTGGTAATTTTATGTATTCTCCAAGTACTATAAATATAAGCGTATTTTTATACTTGCCCAAATGTAAATGTTTTAAACATATTTCATTTTCTGTGAGATAGAAAATCCAATTTTTAAAAACTCAGTTCAGATATGTTTAATAAATAAAAAATATAACATTTAGACTATTTCCGCAAATTATTAATACGCATTTTCATTGTATGTTAAAATTTTAAGGAAAGTTTTTTCGTTCTAAAATTTGTGTAAAACTACGTTATTATTTACTTTTAACTTATCGTTAACGCATTACGCAATTACACGCTAACTTTACAGTATTTGTACTTTATATTTATGATTATCTGTCACCATCGTCCCCCCCCCAGTGGCACAGCAGTATGTCTGCGGATTTACAACGCTAGAAACCGGGTTTCGATACCCATGGTAGGCAGAGCACACATAGCCCGTTGTGTAGCTTTATGTTTAACTTCAAACAATCTGTCACTTTCTCTAAATTTGAACTACTGATCAGAGAGAAAGCAGCCAGTCACCGTCACACTAAAGCCAGCCATCCACGTTAAGAGTATATAAGACGTCTTCTGACCAACACTCTTCACGAAATCCAAGCCTTTTGTTGACCACAGTCCATATAGACAACACGATGCTCAAAGTATGATTTTCTCATAGAAGTTTTAATGTACAATTTTAACAGAACCAATGGTTAGAAGTGATTTCTCTAACAGTCGTTTCTTAAATATAAATACAAATGCCATCTTAAGATAGAATCCGTGAATTGTACTTGTTCTGTGTATGCTGACTTGAGCTAACTATGCTGGATTTTCTTTTCTAAGCTGCCCCAGCTGCCAAGATAGTCAATTAACCAGTTCATCACCCTGTATCTAAAGTTGTTGCTGTTGAAAGTTCGTCAACTATTGTTATCATAATTTTAAATTAAAAGTATTTCAGAGAAAGATTAATAAATACATTATCCGGGAAAATTTAATCTTGAATGATACATTTAAACTCACATCAGATTAAGAAACCCAAAACAGAAAATTTCAGTTTCGAACAAAGTAACATCTTATCAACCCAGGTAGAAACATACCACAGATTATAGGTTTTTCATGGGATCAGTAGGGAACATAACTTGATGTAATATATTTGTCATCTTGTCGACGTAAGTTCTGAACATAAAACATATAAACTCATATTAGGTAATAAAGTCTATATCATGTCCAGATGAAAACTGTTGCTTTCATTTCATAATTTAGTCTATCGAGACATGAAGAAAAGCAGAGTATCAAACATAACTGGAAAGAAGAGAATTAAACTACTCTGGAATGAAGAGAATAAAAAATATGTGCCTTTCTATAATCTACAGAAAATCCAATCTTCTGCTTTAAATATGGTAATTATCCCCCTCATTTCGTCCCATACCCTTTTGACTATTACGAATTAAACTAAACCTCTTCGGTAAATACGCTATTTCAGATACATTTATACATATTTATAGGTTTTTGAAAACTTCGTCAAAATGTGTTTTTTTCATAAATATATATAAATTCATACTTAGAAGATTTATGGTCAGATTTATATTTGTTATGTAAATAATTATTCCTTAGTCATAAAATATAGTAAATTATTACATCTTGCTGCCTATCTGACTCTGCTTCTTATATCGAAAATGCTTTGAAGGAATACTTACAAAACTGAAACATGCGATTAGTACACGAAAGATATTTTAAAACATGTAGAATATAGAACTTTGACTCATTTTGTATAATAACAATGTAAATGTAATAATTATTTCATTGTTGAAATGTATTAGAACATCCGCTTGAGGGCCTTTAACTTTTTAAACATATTAATTTTAATTAATTATTTATTTTTACTGAGATTTAGTAAAACTCTTCATCGATTAAAATTATATAGATATTTATATATAAATATTTTACTCTCAGTACCTAGAGTCCCCCAGTGGCTCACAGGTAAGACTGAAGGCTGATAACGCTAAAGACCGGGTAGGCACAGCAAGATTGCTCATTGTATAGCTTTGTACTTAACAATAAAACAAAAAGTCATAGGTATGGCATAGGTACACGGTTGACTAAAAATCATTCATTTCATTACCTTAAGCATCATGACGACCTAGAACCTAGCAGAAACCGTGAACAGTAATTTTGACTTCTTTAAAATTTTTTGACAATAGGTTGACACAGAAATATTTTACACTAAGCTCTGGTCTAGCTTTAGATTGATGTAAATCAGTGGATGGTACAAAGCAAAATTAGAAACTGATAACAAATATGAAAGCAATGAAACTTTATTCTTAATGAATGGCTTTCCTCTCAATCTGACCTCTTTCACTCCATTTTGATTAAAAATAAGAGAAGTACAGGACGTATAAATCATACATTATCATAGCACAGATAGCCCTTTGTGTAACTTTGTGCTCAACTACAAATATGACATTCATTATTACTTGACTTGTGGTGAGACTTCTCTTCGCATTTTTATTAAAGTTAGAGAAGACTGTTAACAGATTTTAGAAAAAAACCGTTTTGGATTACTAATTCTGCTTTCAATTTGTCGAGGTCTGGGCTGATTGAAAATGTTCGTTACTGGAACAAAGAATCTTAATAGAATGATGCAGTTTTTACAATGCCTAATTTTTTGGAAGAGTCATGGTAGAAGTTCCAAGGTGCGTATAGTGTGGGTGTTTTTATGATAACTGGAAGTGTGGAACATATTATTGTGTCTTTTAACAAGAACATTCAGGAACGGAAATGTATGGTTTTCTACATGTTCACTGGTAAAATTAATGTCAGGATGGATCAGGTCCATGCGTGAAAAGAACTCTTCAATAGATGAGGAATCATTGAAGCCAATTAACATATCATCAACATATCTTATCCAGAAGATTGTAGGAGGACGTGGAAATAGTTTGATCTTCAAATTTGATCATGAATATGTTTGCGAGAACGGGGTCAATGGGATTGCCCATGCTTAATCAATTGATCTGGTCACAACCGAGACCTTCAAATTGAAAGTTGTTGCAGGAATTGATGAAATGGAGACATTGTTTTCATTTCCTTTTCACGTCGAAACTAACGACGATAGTGAGTTGATCGAAATGTTTCAATTTGTAATAAATTATTCTGAATTTTTGACAATTTTTGGGATACGAACCTTTCACAATTTTTCTTTTGATATAATTTCTACTTTTATATATTAATTTGGCTGATTTCCAGTTCATTTTATGATCAATATTCCTCATGTACAGACAATTAACATTAATTGTTTGGCCATTTGCAACATTTTATTTATATTCTGCAGTGTTGTTAAGCTCAACCAATCAAATATTAATATGCTATTTTTTTGTATTTTCTAGATCGGGAGTTTACTTCTTGTAGATGTTGTATCTGATGATGCCAGGGTAACTTGGTGAAACGTTATAGCCATAAATATTATACTCTGTGTATCTAACAATAACATATTTTAAGCACAATCTTACTTGTTAAGTTAAACAGAATGAGATATTAGTGCTCAACATTACTTCTTCCTCCTGCTTCGTTAAAGAGATAGCGAGTGTCACTTGATAATGGCTAAACAAAATATACGAAATTGGAGTAACAACATAGCTCATTAGATGAATTCATACTCTATTTTAAATGTATATACATTAAGCATGAATATACACTGACAGTTTATTTTTTATTCTCAGTCAATTACTATCAATTCAGAGGTTCATATTACATTTAGTTGTCAGTGGAAAAAGCAGACATTCTGAACATATGATCACCACGATGTCCCAGAGCTAACGTTATTGTAATGAGCACCCAATTCCACCAAATCGGATGAACATGTTCTTCAATAACGGGTGTGCCCACCTTCTGCAGTAAAGCATGCCGTAATCCTACGTCTCATACTAGCTACCAGACGTCTGATCCTGTGTTGGGGGAATCCCCTGCCACTCCTCCTGCAATGCCTGGATTAAATGTTGTTTGTTCTGTGGTCTGGGGTAACTTCTAGAAATGTTACGGCCTAGCTCATCCCATATATGTTCACTTGGGTTGAGGTTGGGTGAGTATGGTGGCCATGGCATTATGTCAACGTATTCTGCCTAGAGATAGTTCGTGGTGACACGTGCAGAGCACTGACGAGCATTGTCCTGTTGTAAAACAGTGACGTCACGGTGGTCTGTAGTTTCCTCCCCATACCATGACACCAGAGCCACCCCAGCGATTGGACTGTCTGATGCAGCAGTCGGCATAACGTTCACTCCGTCTTCTTCAAACACGTTGTCGTCCTTCAGTACAAAAAACGTGAGTCGTCTGTGAAGAAAACGTTGTTCCAGTCTCTCTCTGGGTCCATCTCTCATGCTGCTTACACCACTGTAGCCTGGTTTGGCGACATGCCGGAGTGAGACCTGGACCCCTGACAGGTCTACGTGCGTCAAGCCCCTCGTGACGTAGGCGACGACGTACAGTCGGACTTCTCATATGGTCAAGTAGTCATGACGAATCATATGCAATCTGACTAGCAGTCCGGAATCTGTCACCTAGGTTCATCAGATGGATGGTTTTATCTTGACGTTGCGTAGTGACGCGTTGCCGTTCTGGACGTTGTCGGTCATCAACTGAGCTTGTCAAACTGTGGCACTCAACCAGCCTCATAATAGAAGACTGATTGCATCCCATTCTCTGTGCAACTTCTTGCTGGCTCGCACCCACTTCCAGCATACCAATAGCATGGTGACCTTCATTGCGTGATAAACGCGGCATGGTATTCTGTAGTCACAATGTCAAACCGTAATCAGGTTGCGCGCAATATATAGTCCCCATTTTTCACTCCTACTGTACCTGTATAGCTTGATGAGAACACTAAAAGGCGGAAAATGTAATAAGATGATTTATATTTTAGTCATAATGTAGATAACACTGTGAAAAAAGCAATTGATGTGTTCGGAGGAAAACGAAGTTTCACAATAAAAAGAATAACGATACTTAAGATAAACAACATTGTATATTTATAACAGAGGGAACACAGATAAACGTTTTGAAATTCAACAGATTCCATCTTCAGTATCTAAAGCAAAATAAAAGAATTACATAGTTTCTAAGTAAGTAACTGAAATACATAGCTATAATAACTGTAATTTAATCAAAACTACAACAACATAAAAATTAAAAGAGTAACAAACAAAATAGCGTAAATATTAGAAGATGTGCAATTTAAATGAAGACTGCATGTTATTCAGGGTTGGAGAATACTGTGTTATATGGAGTGTTTCTTTAATCAGTAATTCCAGGTCAGTGTTGGTTTTGCAAACGGTATTGAAATTTGATAAGTTAAAATCATGTCCTGTTTCTTCACTATGTTGGTGTATAGAGGAAACACAGGTGTTACTCAACTTTTTTGTGTTTTCATTGTTTTTTTATTTCGTGCAAAGTTACACGAGGGCTATCTGCGCTAGCCGTCCCCAATTTATCAGTGTAAGACTAGAGGGAAGGCAGTTAGTCATCACCGCCCACGGCCAACTCTTGGGCTACTCTTTTACCAACGAATAGTGGGATTGACCGTAACATTATAACGCACCGACGGCTGAAAGGGCGAGCATGTTTGATGGGGCGGGAATTCGAACTCGCAACCCTCAGATTGCGAGTCCAGCGTCCTAACCACCTGCCCATGCCGCGCCTTGTGTTTTCATGGAAATTCCAATATGTTCATTGACTCTAGCTAGTAGATGGCGTTTGGTTTTGCCAATAACAGAGGTTTTACAGTCTCCACACGTGTAAATATGTATACAAGTTATGAACAAAGAGAAATTGAAAGAACTTTTTAGTGAGGAAAAAATCCTGCTTGATGTGGGTTTAAAAACTAATCTGAAATCAACTTGGTGGGTATAACGATGAACTACGCGTTTAATTTGACGTTTTTTAAGTTAAGCTTTGTTTACCAATGTATGGAAGACAAGAGTATATATTAAGTTTAGGTATAGTTGGTAGTCTGGGTAGATTTGTGAGTTTCTTAATTAGAAAGGTATCAGAAATTTTGGTAATAAATGTTGTGGGTAGCCGTTAAGTTTTAAAGTATCCTGTATGAGTGAAAGTTCAGAGTATAAATTAAAGTACGTAGAACTCAAGTTATAAGCTCTCTTTAATAAGATTTCAACAGATTAATTTTGTACGTGAACTTGATGAAATTACTGTTATTATAGCTATGTATTTCACTTCCTTACTTAGGAATGACGTAATTCTTTTATTTTGGCTTAGATATTGAAGATAGAATCTGTTGAATTCCGAAAGGTTTATCTGTGTTCCCTTATGTTTTAAATAAAGAATGTTGTTTATCTCAAGTATCTTTATCTTTTTCACTGTGAAATACCAAAATGACTATAAAAAAAGTCCAAACACGAATCCCAAAATTCAAGCTCTTTCATACAGTGTTCTTCTGGTGAGACAGCGACAACTTTAGGGACTTATAGCACTAAAATCCGAGGTATGATTCCCCCCCTGGTGGACACAGCAGATAGCCCAATGTGGCTTTGCTGTAAAATAAACAATTCAAAGAGTGATCTCTTCTCCTGTAATTTGGTGGTTTTATTTAGACTAATAAAACTTGAATTGTCAAATTAAGAGTTTCGTTTGTTACGCTGTTAGTTACAATATCATATAGCGTATTCAACTTTGCAATTTTTTTTATGGACAGAATATTAAAATGTCATTTTTCTACAACAGAAAGTTTATATATATTTAAGCGTGGGCAGGGGCAGCCTTGACCTTAATTGCATGGGCTTCTTGAGCTGTCACCTGGACATCAGCAAGGTTGGCATTAGCAGTACCTGGTTCATTGGTTTCGATGGAGGGCTTGAATCCACTGACATCGGGTGTGTAAGATACTCGTCGGTAGAGACCGTTTGCATCTGTGTAAGAATAGCTGCCACTGATGGCGCCACTTCCATCTCCAGACTCCTGGCGAGCCTGGGTATTACCATCTTCGTTCTTGTTGTCGTAGCTAAAGTCGAAATGTTGAGGCTTTTCCTGGTTGCAGAGAAAATTTAAATGAGAACTTCATATAGTATTTGCTATTGCATAAAATGAAACAACGTCTTATAATCTACATGTTTTTAAGTTTTTATTCGTGTACTAACCTCTTCTTATATTTAATATGTATTCCTTTAAACTATCTTAAGTATTGGAATCAGAATCGGATTTACAGCAAAAGATAATATAACGATGTAATAACTCTTAACTTCTTAACGGACAAAAGAAATTTATTTTGTACAACAAAA
>NW_013670071.1:45168-63797 GCF_000517525.1 Limulus polyphemus | reverse complement strand
AGCTAGAAATTATCTACCATTATATAGCCGAAAATAATGCACTTTTAAGTACTATGTAACTTAAATTATCTTGTTAATTAATGTAATATAACAAAATATTTGCAGTAGAAAATACTTACTTCCGTATGTGAAAATATAAATATTTACTCCTGCATACCACATAGGCTTCCTATCATGATAATACTACAACAGCAAGTGACGCGTATTTGGATATCAACTTGAACTATGAAAGTAATCGGCATTGTGTCAACCTGCTCCTGTAGCCAATCAGCCCCGGTCTCCCCCTACTTGTTGATTTAAATAGAGTGAGATATTAATACTCAACGTTACCTGTCCTTTAACTTTTTCGTGATTGAACACTACCAAGTGCAACGTTACTTATTAAAAGTCTTTATCTCTTCAACCTCTTGTAGCTAGAAACTCAAATTTAGTCATAATTCATCTTCAGAAAAAATCATTAAAAGAGAGCAAATGAAGTGAAAATGGTGGCCAGCCAGTGGCGTAAGTATGCCCTCGCAACTGTGGGTGGGAGGCCACGAGCCAAAGGGGGCTCAAATCGTAACTCTAATTGTAGGGGGCCGGGGCCCAAGTACTATTCTTGCAGGTGTCCCATATTTTGTAGTTACGTCAGTGTGGCCAGGGTCAGATTGTTTACTAATCTCGAATTTTATTTTCAACTCACTGCAAGGTTTGTTCATTTTCACATTCTTGGAAGTGTTCACAAGCACTAGATTTAAACCAGTCACTTTCATTTTCAGAATGTTACAGGTCAGACAAACTTAACCCAAAAGCACGGCTCACTGACTCAGTGCAAGATTCTTAGTACATTGTTTGCTCTGATCGAAAGTTAATATGAATTGAAGATGATTGTACGCAAACACCCGCTTGTTTGACGCGAAACTTCTGAAAGAAACAAACAGTCGCAATGTTATAGAGTAAAACACTGTTTTTCTCTTGAAACAGCGAAACAAGTCAATATTAAGATACAAAAAACAATTTAATACAATAAATATTTTAGAATCTTTCATATGAAGATCGCATTGTATTTTAATAATAACTATCGAAAAGTCAGTCGATTTGGTATCGAATAATTTATATTTAATGGTGAAAGTAGTTAATAGTAGATATTCCTAATTATAATATTTAATAGTTTTATTGTTAGTTAATAATGTTTAATACAATTTAATAGTAGTTGATAGTAGTTATTTGTATTTATCAGTTGTTTATAGAGTTTAACAGTAGTCACTAATATCAAATAGCATTTAATATAAATGAATAATCCTTCCCAATATTATTCAAATCCACATAGAGTTTTTACATATTTTATTATTGTTACCTATAAATAATACTTCCACGTGTATATAGTACTGATGGTTTCAATGGTTGTTAAATAACGTCAACTTACGAATTTTGCATTGAAAGAATAAGTGTCTACTTCGTCTATTGAAGAAATAACGAGTTTTACTTGATAATGGCTAAACAAAAAATACGAACTTGGAGCAACATTAACTAACAAAACACAAATCTCTTGGGAAGAGAGAATTCAAAATACTGAGCTTTATATGCATAAATATTAAGCTATATATTTTCTTCTATATCTCTGTTGTTGATATTTTGGCTGAGAAAATCGCTGCTACTCGTCCTGTGTGGATTGATGAGAACGCTAGAAAGCTGAAAATGGAATGAGATGGCTTATATTTCAGACATAATATAAATAACACTGTGAAATAGTACAAAGTTATTATAAGAAAGTCCAAACACGACTCCAAAACTTCAAGCTCTTTCAAAGAGTGGTCTCTTTCTTCTCTTGAATTTTTTGTGATTTTATTTAGACTAATACAATTTGAATAGTCAAATTAAGAGTTTCGTTTGTTACGCTGTTAGTCACAATATCATACAGCGAAGTTTAACTTTACTATGAGATGCTTTTATGGACAAAATTTTAAAACTCATTTAATATGTTTGAAAAGAAAAAGTAATGAACTTCGCCTGTTTGTAGAACAAATATTAAAATATGGTGAATGATACATTCGAAGGACGCTGTTAAAACATTTATATACCAGTAGAAGTTATTTTCAATCTGTCAACATATACAGCAGACGGAATATGCATAAAACGTTCTATTAATTGAAAAGGTGATGAAAATCGGAAGCAACAGTTTTAACGTTCACTATGGTCTAAGAACAATTTCTCCAAGTAAAAGATCTCTAATTACCAATCAACAACATATTAATTATTATGTACTGATGCCTCAGTTTATAATCGACGGTTAATGTTTATTTGCAGCTGTATTGTTGGAAATCTTTCTAGTTTAAAGCAAATATGTTTCATTTCCTGTTTTATGAAGTTCGGGTATTCAATGTGTTTTAGTTAGGCTGTTCGTATACGTTAAATTATCGGTCTAGCTCGTATGTGATTGATTATATTATGAAACTAGCTGGAGTACCTGTCCGTTGGACTGGTGAAATAAGAACACGTTTCTAACAAAAGATAGAAAATTGTGATTCTATTTTTTTTCTTAACATAATAAACATTAAAGTGTTATAAAAATACATAATTCAATAATTCTAACAACAGTGGTTACATAGTTCATTCTAATACTGAGAGATATATAACATTGGTAATTATTGTCATCCTGTATCACTGTGGCAAGTTTTGAGCCGATTGAGCAAGAAATATTGAAATGTATAAGGAACAGATGCACACACACACACATATATTGACGTTTATATATATATAGTTGTGATTTAATTTTTTATGTAATTAAGAACAGCCTTAAACAGTATTTAGGTAATTTTTAATAAGACAAGCTGAGAGTACCCATTCAGGAGCAAGAAGTATATGAACAACAATGTTAAATAATGTTCCTACACTCTTTCCTAGTTAAATCGTTTATTAGTCTGCTTAGTGGAAGGTGCCTCATTAAATAATTGTGTCTTTAAATCATCAGCCAAACGTTTATTTAAAAAGTGGAAATGTATCCTATTTCAGGCTGTTTTCTATCCTCTTTATCGGGCACAATCCCAAAACAAAATATCACATGTACACTGTTGGGCAGTTTCTAGTTGCCATACAGAAAATTACGGTAATCGAGCCAACCAGCTCTGGATGATGGATGCTAACACACACACACACACACGTGCACAAAATGGATAATCTTTATAGTAAGATTAATTAGATAAAAAATACTTAGAAATCCATCTATACCAGGAGGCTCGTGGATTTAATTAATTGATTTAATTTAATTAAATTGAAGAGAAAAACCAAATCTGTGATGTAAATCACAAACATTCGTTAAGAATACAAAACATAAAGTTAGAACATACCTTATTTACAATAGGAAGGAATATGCAATTAAACCAAACTGTCTGAAAATTAAAGTTGAGCACAAATAGACCTGAAGGAAAATTTTTTTTATTGAGATTTAAATCTTTTCTATTGAGTTTTGAATAAAAGTTTTTACTATTCTTTTAAACGTGGAAATAATTCAATAAAATTATGTTTCTAAACTAACTCTACATCCACGAAGTTGAAAGCTTGGGATAAATGAATATGATGTGGTGTTAGACTGGAAATAATGTTTCGTTATACTCGTAATTTTCATTGTTCTAAGTACTATGAATGTAAAGACATTTTTGTCATTTAGATTTAAATGTTTTAAACATATTTTATTTTCTGTGAGATAGAAAATCCCATTCGCAAAACACAGTGGGTACAATTTAGACATTTTTGATACATTTAAAACTTCCCATTCAGAATATATTTAGAAATCACGAATGTGTATTTTTATGGTATTTTAAAAGTATAATGAAAGTTTTTTCTTTTAAATTGTGGGGACGGTTAAAATGCATAAGCTCACTGTGTTTCATGTCAACATCCGCTTCCAAGCGGCATGAGATGTAAGATCTTATAAGTCACACCAAATCATGATGTTATATTTATAACAGAAACACAATTATATAAGACCCATAGATTTAATATAGAAGGCTATATAACCTTTAGAAAGAACACAGGAAGCAAGGATGATTTTAACAATTTTTTTAAGTATCAAAATACTTCATCTGTAAATAGATCTACAATTCGAAAATGAAAATATATTCCTAAAGCTGTACTTAACAAATACTACTACTATTTCTATGGTTGACATTTACTATTCTCTACATAGTATTGTACGCAATAACTCTAACTAGATCATAATAGGAGATGTCAACACTAAACATCAGATGTCTGGGTGCAAAAATACATCAACAAAAGGGAAAAAAATCGTTTAGAGTTTATTGAGGAAATAGATACTATTCTGTTAAATGACAGTACTCCTACACACACGAGTTATGCAATAGTAGCCTCATCCTGGATCTACGTTTATGTTTAACTACATTATTTAAACATTTCCAATAATTTTATGTGGAAGAGGGTGTATATAGCGATCATTTACCGATTTGGTGTGGTTTTGATCTCTGTCCAAATCATAACTTATAAATACATGTCCCAAAATGCAATTACTAAAAAGCTAACTGGGCAAAATATCGGTAAATAATGAGCAACAATTTGCCAGTCAATAACAGTATCAATACCACTACCAACGTTATATAGATATCGATATCTATTGCAGTACAATCACGGAGTGCCTATTACACACAGCAGACACATGCATACCAGCAATCACACAAAACACTAACCTTTACACATTGAGACCTCATGAACAACTGATTAACACAATCAAAGAATGCCAAAAAAGTAGAAAACCATATATGAACACAAGAAAAAACACAACTAAAAACTCAACTTAACACACTAAGAAGCAAAAAAAAAAATGACATCAAAGCAGACACATCGGACGATGTATGTTCAAAACTAAACATATACACAATCCAAATAACTTCTGGTCACATGTTAAACGATTTACAGGAAACGCAAAAAAAAAGCATACATTTCCAACGCTTGCATATAACAACACTCAGGGCCCATACAAACACTCAAAAAGCAAAGGTCTTTAGAAAACACCTACAATACGCATTCACAACACCAAATGACCAACAATGAATCAATATTTTTATAATAAGGTTAACAACTATGAAAGCACAAACAAAGATAACTTCGTGAAAGTTTGGAGACGGCTTGAATGGGCAATGAAGAAAACATTACTATAAATGTTTAACGTTTCGACAGGATTATGTCATCATTAGGTTCCTCGTCATCAAATTTAAAGACAAGTTCACACCCTCTCACTCGAAGATGTCTATATAGAAACTACACCCGAACAGGATGTCACAATACAGACACTCAAGAAACCAATCACACAAGAAAAGCCATCCAATATTGTAGGAGCATATAGCAGCAACCTTGAATCGCTCAATAAAATTAAGCTATATACCAGCCGCTTGGAAGCTAGCAGATGTTTTAATGTTCTTGAAGGAAAGAAACCATCGAATAAACCAGAGAGCTACAGACCGATTAGCCTCACTAGCTGTATCGGCAAACTACTTGAAAAAAAATGATAAATAAAATATTATTGGCATAACTTGAACTGACATCAAAATTACCGGAAATACAAAATGGTTTCAGTAAGTCAAGACAAACCGCAGATCATCTAGTAAGACTTGCGGAAAGTGTCGTTAAATAGCTTTAATCATACTGAATGCACTGTCGCTTGCTTTCTAGACGTAGAGAAAGTATTAGAGAGTATATAGCGTAATGGGTTAAGGTTTCAAATGTCCCATATGAAACTGCCGCGGAGTACTATTCAATGGCTTCCCAACTTTTCTGACAACACAAAAGTTAATGTGTCGGTACCTACTCTAGATATTTTAGTTCGGAGGCAGGTGTCCCGCAAGGAGGTGTAGTTAGCCTTATACTATTCATCTTTTTTGTGATTGAAGTGCCTCTAATTGATCAAAATTATGTTTCCTCTTACAGTTCGCAGTGGCTATACAGAAAAGTTCAAACATTCCGGTTGTAGCAGAAACTAACTTACAAATAGGTCTAAATAAAATAGAAAATTATTGTAACACATGGAAAATAAAAATTAACGCTCCAAGATGTATTATTCACAAAATCCATCAAAATAAGTAGATAACCCTCCCTCTTTGGGTAGCAACATAAGCTAAACTTCTAGGACTAGCTTATGACTCAAAATTAAACTGGATTAAACACATAAATGTAGTTAGAAATAAAACATGACAAAGAGCAATCGTCTAACTGGCAACACCAGGGGCGCAACAACAGGAAACATACTTAAAATCTATAAAACTTACATTCACCCAGTGGCAAGAGTATGCTCATCTACCATGGTTCAATGTAGAAAAATCAAACACTTACATTCACCCAATGGCAAAAGTATGCTCATCCAGCATGGTTAAATGTAGTAAAATCAAACACTTACATTCATGGCAAGAGTATGCTCATCCAGCATGGTTAAATGTAGTAAAATCAAACACTTACATTCATGGCAAGAGTATGCTCATCTACCATGGTTAAATGTAGTAAAATCAAACACTTACATTCACCCAATGGCAAGAGTATGCTCATCTACCATGGTTCAATGTAGAAAAATCAAACACTTACATTCATGGCAAGAGTATGCTCATCCAGTATGGTTAAATGTAGTAAAATCAAACACTTACATTCATGGCAAGAGTATGCTCATCCAGCATGGTTAAATGTAGTAAAATCAAACACTTACATTCATGGCAAGAGTATGCTCATCCAGCATGGTTAAATGTAGTAAAATCAAACATAAAAAACTACAGACAATTCAAAACTCAATAATCACTAAAGTCTACAGAGTTCCAAGAACCACAAACACAACTCTTTTACACAATTACGTAAACATACCTATGTTGTCAGACACACTTCTAGATAGATCAAGACAATATTTTAGTAAAAATTCTGATAAAAATTATATATTAAATACACTACAAAACTTTATCACACATGAATAAAATAGACCTAAGTACATCTCACCATTAAATCTAATTAACTCATTGTATTACGGCCACCTAATACTTGGAAAACCAACAACCAATAAAGCAATATAGTAAAGTGCTAAAAAAGAAACATTCTGCTTTTCTACTCATGAACATGGCCAGAAAAGGGCCACTCGCGTGTGCGCAAAACAACGGACACTGGTACCGCTCATGCGGTGGCTGCATGAGTCCGAAAAATAGAATTGTTGTAATTAGCGGTAACAACGTTCTCGAACATCTTTAAATTACGCTAAGGAGGGAGGAAGAGGTCTGGTTAGCATCTGACTCTACCAGGTTTTATGACCAAAACCATGACCACGATCATACATTACGGATTATACGTCACAACCTACATGGACAACTCGTACTCAGATACCAAGATCGGGTGTCCTAACGGGGTTTGATTCGAGTACGGTCCCCCTTGAGTAGCTGTAGAAGTAATTGGCGATAATGGAGAAGATTGATCTCTGTGAATAATGAGGGGCTTTGAACCCCTCAGGGGAGAGCGGGTATTTTATGCTAGTCTCTTGAAAACTGTTTATTATTATAACATTTTTCAGTATTTTTATATAAATTTATTTTAAACTACTCTTTTGCTAAGTAATGCCATCAGACATTAGCAGTTATGCTTTTCAATACAGATGGTCGGTCAACAGCACCATTGTCATCAGACATTAGCAGTTATGCTTTTCAATACAGATGGTCGGTCAACAGCACCATTTATCCTTCGTTCTAATCAATAAATGCTGAGTTGTTTATATCGAATATCATCAGCATTTTGTTCATCCTTATAATTTACAGCATTTTCATTTCATATACACGATATTTTCATTTTCAATTCTTATAGTGACTGGGTTATCAAAGCTAGTTCTAGCAAAACACGAAATCCAAGATTTCGTATACCAGTTCTTCATTTCTACAGCTTTGTTACACTTATTTCGTTATAGCAACGCTTTTTTCTAGCACTTCTACAAAGTGTTCTAATATCATGTGCTCGTAATGTTCATTTCTGATTACCCCTGTCTACAACGTTCCAATCTCATGTCAAGTATACTATGCTATAATCATATAATTGTAAGTGACATTTTTAATGTCATCGTAGAAGATGACAGATGACGATAACCGTAATCTATCGAAACTAAAGTAACAGTGACAAATATTAGTTTTTGCTGGTATCAAAAATACGTCATTCACTTTACGATAAACCGTTCGATAAGAAATAAAAATGATGACAGGTAATTTATTTATCTGTCACGTCATAGTAATTTTTTTTATTACAACCAAGATAAAAAATGTTTTAATTTCAGTATTCCGAATGGTGGTATACAGAAAAGCAATAATCACAGGAGTATTGAGTAAAACCCACGATTTTCTCTTATTAGTATGATATGACACAAAAAGAATTATATGATTTATTAAGGTTATATTCAGAATCAGTGTGTTAATATGAAAGAACATTTTTATAATAACTTGTATCACATTTATCAATCCCAAATATTATAGTGTTAAAGAATTTTGATTTATAGTCGTCTATAAAAAATTGGAGAAAATTCTTATTCGAACAAAAGATAACTAATTGTAGCTACAAAAACTTCATCAGCAAACATTCACTACCTAAGGTCATTTATGGAATCCCGTTAGGTGTCGCTCCTTACAATTCACCTGGGTAGGCTAATGAAACCCCGTTAGGTGTCGCTCCTTACAATTTACCTGGGTAGGCTAATGAAACTCCGTTAGGTTTCGCTACTTACAATTCACCTGGGTAGGCTAATGAAAACTCGTATACCTCAGAACTTCAGTTCTTTACCAATTACATCCAAGGCTATTTAACCCAAAACTAGAAAAGATATTAAAATTAAAAATTTTCTTTGCATTTAAAGACTTTGTACTATATGAGTGCGAGTCCCATCAGCAGTGTAAATTGTAATATTTATTTGTTTCAGAATTTCATGCAAAGCTATATAAAAGGGTTATTTGCGCATACCGTCCTTATTTTTAAACTAATGTTTGTTTGTTTGATGCTAAGCATCAAGATAAACAATGGGCTATCTGTGCTCTGCCCACCACGGGTACCGAAACCCGGTTTCTGGCAGACATGCCGCTGTGCCACGGAGCGGGGGCTTTTAAATTAATGGATTGGAGGAAAGGCATCTACTCTTGCGCTATTTTTGTCTGATCGAAATCCTGGATTTGACCATCATTATTACAGCCCAACCATGGTCCCGAAGTGTGGAGCTTCATTTTTTTTATATATATTTTGTTTTTGTAGCAACGGGACGTGCTTCGAAAAAACACTTGTTAGCATGAATATTTCATGAGACCAACTTAACTGTTTACGAACTCTGTCTAACGATTGAAATAACAGAGTGTATTAATTTTCTAGCTGGTTATGAACAATTATGTATATTTAAGCTTTAATTTACCAAACCGGTCAGTAAGAAGTGAAAAAAAACAAAAACATTCAGAACAAGTAGAAATTATCACCAAGTTGATATAGGTCTTTTAACGTATTATTATCTCCTATAGCTCAAACATTTACAAGAACATTGTCAAAATATGCAAATAAGTTTTGAGAAATTGAAAAGTACATATAAAATCATTACTGTAAGCTGCCTTAAAACTGATGCTTCTGTATAAATGTACCTATAGAGTTAAAAAAGGTACCTTATTGAGAAGTGTTTTGGGGTTTAGCTCAATCAGTAAAACGGTCGTCGGGTGATGAAAGATTTCGCGTTTAGTTCTGCTCGCGACAGATGCAAACACCAAAAACTGAAAAATTGACGCCCCACAACCCCACAATCCTTCATGAAGACAATATATAAAAAAAGAAAAAATATACCAACTGGATTATTACAAATATTTTGCGCCCGTGACCGTGAGATAAGACCCGAGGATAGACCTTCTTTTTGAAGGGATGATGAATGTGATCGTTTGAGATGTGAAAATGCCTTACTAAGAAGGAATAGCGAGCTAACCCTTGGTTAGTAGAGACCTTTCATGGCGTGCGAGATATGATTTGACCTCCCTTTCAGGTTTGAAATTAGATTAACACATAGAACTTTACTTCAACGAAAAAATATCTACATTTGAGTTTTTGAGAGCCTGTTTTTTGTTTTATTTCACGTTTACGGTAAATATTTTCATTGAATAGCGCCATAATATTTAACATCAGAAAAATAATGACCTTCAACTTGACATTATTACTTGACCAGTAGTAAACCAGGTAGTGTTTTTCTCTGTGGTAAATTGTTTGTTTGCTTGGTTGGTTTGCATTTCGCGCAAAGCTACTAGAGGGCTATATGCACTAGCCGTCCCTAATTTAGCAGTGATAGACTAGAGGGAAGACCCATCGTCAACTCTTGAGCTACTCTTTTACCAATGAATAGTGGGATTAGTCGTCACATTATAACGCCCCCTTGTTATATTGTGATGTAATGCCACACAAAAACCGATGTACAACTTTCGCTCCGCTGGCTTAAGGCGTTACGTACCTTAGTAATTGATTATCTTATATATCACTAATGTAAAAAGCCTTTCGGCCAAGGATGTGTATGTGTGTTGCAACCTCAGCTGACCTGATGAGCCATGGCATTGAGCGAAAGGCCTCGTCGGCAGCAACATACTTTACACAAGGTATGTGGTCAAGATTCTATTATGATCTTCTTACTGGAAATTCGTAAAGGGCCAATAAAAGAAAGATTTGTTCTTTTGATGTAATATTATATTGCAACTGATCTACAGATCACACATCGCCCACATAAGGCGTTATATATCATAATAATTTATATAGTGGGATGTTTACTTAAAAAAATAACGTTTTTTCTCATAGAGAAGGAGGCTTAACGCTTCCAAAATCGACCACCTAGTAAATCATGCTCACATATTTGCTATCATTAAATTTCTATATAAGTTCGATTTTATGTTTGGAGAAAGTTTTATTTAACTAATTCACACCTCATGTTTATTCCTATCTTATCTATATTCTAATTTTACTATGCATACCCAGTAGGAGCTATATCTACACTCTTTTAATCGAATGAATACAAATGAAGTCGTTTGACTGGATTATCAGTTATCAGCTTACAAGCTGAATAATTTAATAAGCAGCTATGCACGTAACATGCTTTAGTTTCAACGTCGATTGAAATCTTTCGTTGAAAAAATCTAGCTCAAGTTAGATCATAGACAGTTTCTTCAAATCTTCACCAAGAGGCTCCATCAACCTTGTTCATTAAAACTAGTACCTGTGCAAAGCAAATATTTTATGACTTCCAGGAGTGAAACTAAAAAAAAAAAAACAGAAAACTGGATGATTTTTGATCAATTGACTCTAGACAACCTTATCTGGCATGAACTGAAATTATTGTAGAATACGTGGGCATTCAAATTCATATGGATATAGAAAGTTAAATCGCGTGCTGTAAAAACTTCCAAACGTGGCGTTAAAATTTTATATTCATAAAAGTTTTATTGAGCCCTATAAGAAGCTACAAATGGAGCCACACCTTGGTTAGATTACAAATGTAAATTAAATACATCTTAAAGGAAAATACTCACCAAGAGCCTTCGAACGATTTCCTTTGACGCTATTGATAGAAAATTCCGTGTGTCTTAAGTTGTACTAAGGAAGGCAATAAGTATCTAACTCCAACAACATACCAGCTACAATGTGTCATGACATCTTTAAGTAAATGTCTTTATCTGATAAGCTAATATATTCTATAATCAAGCCAAATAAGGTGACCAAAAATCTATCTTCCAAATGTCAATATCTTACCATCAAACATATAATATTGGGATTAACTGAGTATTAGAATTAAAATGGTGTTTTTACTATTTATTTTATCCTAGTCAAAGAATAGAAATAAACGTATTTAGAGACTCGGTTCATGATTTTCCATGACTTTCGGAAATTTTAACTTAACGAAACATATCCGATATCACTTGTCATAAAAATATATCATCGTACATCGCTCCACTTTTCTCTGGACCAACAACATAATACTTAGATTTTATTCAAATTGAACTACAGAGAAACTTGTGTTCTAAGTATTAACTGTGCGCATAACTACAAAAGTTATATTTAGTCCTCTAAGGTAGGTGCCAAAACCATTTAGAGATTCTTTTAAGTTTACGTTGTATATTTTTATATCGTCTTTAATACCGAGTTAATCAGAGTTTTTTCGTTGTTAGATTCCGTACCTCATACTTATTGCATCAGAGTAGTCTGTGACTGAGTTCATGTGTACATAAAGTAATTTATGCAGGAACTACTGAACAGGTTTATAACATATAAGGGGCATACCCTGGGGGTATAAGACGAAATATTTTGGATGTCAATCAATCCTTTAGCATGAGACCTAAAAAAAAACCCGAAAAACTCCAGTTCGTGATAACGTTAAAAATTGGGTCTCGATACCCTCGGTTGGCAGAGCACAGGTCAACAACAAACAAATCCAGCCTTTGAGAAAAATTCAGGTGTTAAGACTATTAACAACAAATAAATCTAGCCCTTAAGAAAGATTCACGTGTTTATACTATTAACAATGCTTGAATAAAAAAAGGAGGGCTACTTCCATAACCTTAATAATTCAGCCAGGTAACCGGTAAACAACAAACAAAAATGGTACACGACGGAATGGCACTTTCTACGGTTGGTGGTTGAGGTTAAATGACGTAATTTGTTTTACTTAAAGTAATTAACAATGATAAACAAAATTATTAGCACGTTTTACTCTTGATGGCTATTGTATATAAGGAAAATTGCTCAAAGTATAATTTTGTCGTGAATTCCTAACAACAAAGTATTTATCAAAATCCTATAACGCGAACTATCAAAATTTCGAAGTAGGTCTTTTTACAATTTCTAATAAGTTATATATATGTGTGTGTGTGTGTATTTCGTATCCTGCAGATGGCAAATTGATTTAATTAAATTTTTCATCACAACTGTTTTTTATTAATCATCAGTTACAGGTGACAACTTCTTACTTCAAAAGTTTTTACTGATTTGTAACAGTGACACTAAATTTGAGCCACTATTTAATGGTAGCCACAAGCAGTAGCATATTGTAGTACGGCTCTTACTTCTGAGCGAAAGCTGGAGTTGACTTATATATTTCACTAATTTGCACTTGTAGCCCTTCATCGTACATATTAATCTTATTAGAATCGATTCTAGATATCGATACCTATCCTCAAAGTAAGGAATGGCGTCATCACTAAAATAAAGTGGTGATTTACGATTAAGCCAAATTTGGACAAGATGAATTTAATCGGAAAGATCTGTACATGTTTTCACTTCTATTTCATAATTTCATATTTTATGCAGCCTATAAAGAGAATGGAGTCTCTCATTAGCTAAATCTAATGTTCTCGATCTAAGCTATGTTTAGCAAAGCTAGTTTTGAATCTATAAAATCAAAGAAATTTCTTTGTTAGGCTTTGAAAATGGTAAAACGTATTATTTTCATTGACTTTAAGGTTTTAGGATTAATGAATGATAATGGTTGTCATTGTGTGGTAGCTCTCATACAATTAAAGTACTGAAGTTAACTGCAGATTATAAGAATGTTTCAAACCCTGTGATGCCTTGGGAACTACTTCTTCCATCGTCCATCATCCTCATTCTAGTGGCTATGATTATGCATTACTGCTTGACAGTGGTATTCCCTTTGTAACAAGCTTTATGAAAGAGAGTAAAGTTAGTCTTAAAAAAACACACATGTTGTGAAACTTCTCATATACTCTCCATAGTACGTAGACGCCGGGTTCCAAGGCCACTATTAGGCAGAATAGTGTATTGGAACTGTATAAGTAAACTTGACAGGTCAAACTGGATTGCTATAGTTCGAATTTCTCCTGTCGCCTTTCTCACGGAAACAGCCGTTGACTTCAAGGTGTAGTTGAAAGCGTTTGAACCTTTAATTTAAAAGACTCCAAAGTCTTATTTGTAATATTGCTTGTGGCTTCTTGGGACCGAAAGGTTCTCTTTTCTAACCAAAGCCTTCACTTTGTAGATGAGAGTTTTCTGTAGATTGGCTTGAGTTTGATTTTGGAGCCAGATTTGTCCTAGATGCTCTGCTTTGTGATTTTTTCTCCTTTCATAAATGGCATTAAATACTCCCTTCTTCAAGATGTATTTTTCTTTGATCTACAACATTTAACGATCTCACTGTACGAACATCTTTCCTCAGAAGAGGTTGTTACATAATCCTTCAATTCCATTCCATTTTCGAACAGTTACGACAGTTGCTTTACAGTTTTATTTATTAAGTCAGTTAATGCATTTATGAAGTAAGTCCTCCGTCCTTTTCTTCCGTCCCTTGCCACCAACATCTCCATCAGCACATATTGAGCCAATATCATTTTATTGCTCCAGGATGATGGATTGAATCATAATATTATACCTTTTAAAAGCGTGTTAATAGTTAACTTATGAACATGTTCTTAGACATCCACCAATTAAGAGTGGAGTGAACATAACAAGGGAGGTGAACATTTTTTTTCTTCAAACGAAATTATCTGGATGTTAGAATAAAACGAAGCTTTGAAAACGTTTCCCTGACATGTATGTTATACAATGAATTCGAGCTCTGAATGGATGTTTTAGTCAATATAGTTATAAAATAAAAAAAGATAATTAGTAAGCAATTAGAAATAACTTAACTACTCTCAGAAAAACGCTAAAGTAACCTTTTCGAGTTTATAATAAGTTGATAAAAGAAGAAGTGATTCTTTTGTCTAAATATATCTGTTCTGCAGTAAAACAAAATTACGAGAGTCAAAATATACTTATGTAAAGTGAAATAGCGTTTACAGTTTTCAAGTTGTTTTCATCAACTAAATCATTTCAAACGCTCATAACTTATTGATATGTTACACTGTTTCTTTTGAAATAAATATCTTCATATTAATAAGAAGTAGGCCTAGTTTCTGATTCCGAAATATGAAGGGTAAAAAAATATAAGCGAAACGCTTATTTATTAAAGGATTTTTATCACGTTGAAATCGATATATACAATCTGGATCTGTCCACTCCTGGCGTGGCTGCTTCTTTTGCATTATGTGTACAGTATTTGTGAATATGTCAATCTCCCGTTGATCTATGAAGCACAATATTTATTACTCTGACACTAACTCAATTGACATTTTTACTGTAGGCTATACAGCGGAATATCCCATCACGACACATCTGTTATTTTTATTTTAGTCACCAAGCGACCTACTAATCCATCTAAATAGACACTTAAAAACAAAATAAGATCTGAACGGAGTATAAAAGTATAATCGGCACTAGTGATCAGTGCTGATTTCTACCAAACACCTTTAACAACAGAGTTATTATGATCGCCAAAGTAAGTAAGCCTTTAAACCTGAAATTGTTGTTATGTCTTTCACTGCCAATAGGGTCTGTGTATTGCGTCATTTTGAATAATTTTATGATTTTGCTTGTCTACAACGCTAAGTGTAATGAAGTGACCCACAAATTGAATAATTGAATAATTTTATGATTTTGCTTGTCTACAACGCTAAGTGTAATGAAGTGACCCACAAATTGAATAATTGAATAATTTTATGATTTTGCTTGTCTACAATGCTAAGTGTAATGAAGTGACCAACAAATTGAGTGAAATCACTCGTTTTCTCCAAAGAGTAGTTAAAATATTACTTGTTTACTTGTGATTGTGTGTATTCCACTTTCTGTCATCATTGTTATACATTAAATTTGCAGTTCAGAAAGAAAAATGCAGTTCTCTGGTAATTTTTTTTTGTATCTTCCTAAATTTAAAAAATAACAATCTTAATCTCACGCTTGTCTCCCTGTACTTTCCTATGGTCCTCAAGGTGGTTGTAGGTAGAGACTTCAAATGTGTGTATCCCCCATCGAGAAGTTCTCATGATTCGCGGGTGTACCCCACAAATATATTATGGCATAAATAGTTTAGAAAAAACGCAACCCATGTTATTGATAACTTGTAGGATAACCCATTATAGAGGAAATTTTGTTGTTGTTTGCTTCGGATATTGGTGTTAAGTGTCAAATGGACTTACCTGCGCTAGTCGTCTCTAATTTTGAACTGATAAACTAGAGGAGGGGCAACTAATTAGGAGCAGCTTCCGGCAACTCTTGAACTAGTCTAAACGAATAGTGAGATTTGACCGTCACACTTATAATTCACCCACGGCTACAAGGTATGGAGAGTGTTCTTTCGCACTAACGGGACACGAACAATGGATCCTCGCATTGAAAGTCCTGCTTGCTAACAGTTAGAACACGCTCGATACGAAATTTCTTACAGTATTAATTCAAATTACCATACATAATGCATTATTATAACATTAGTAAACAAATATTAAACAATCAAAATAAAATTATAGCTCTGTAGTTAATTTTAGGCTGAGTGTATAATTTTGAATCTTTTATCAACGTTTATATTATTTTTCAAGCCCTCGTTATGATTCTTTGCTTCCACCGTAACAGGCACAAGATCAGAATTGTCCAAGTCCCTAGTTACGAAACGAAAGTTGTAATCGGGTCTGAGGTAAGAAAGCTTTATGGTAATGATTTATTCATTTCACTATTTTAGTAATATCGAAAGTTATAATAAATTATCAATTAAGCTTCTCTTTTATTTAAATCAAACACTTCAAGCAATATAATCTTGTTTTCCTTTAATACACTTAGCATTTTTTTAGTTTGACACACAGCAGAAATGTTTTTAAATATCCACATATCATCCTTTATGATGACAAAGAGTATTCATTCAAGTTATGTTGCCAATTCAGAAAACTGTTGTTGTTTTTCTCAAAATAAAAAAAACCTCAATATTGTCCACCAGGAGGCACAGGAACCTTATCAATTCCAATTTGAGAATGCAGGTGCAGATGGTAATACCATCAGCTGATCAGAATTTGGTGGTGCAAATAGGATACAAAAATGCTGAAGGTGTTTACCGTCAGGTGGAGTACGTGGCAGATGGCAGTGGATTTCATCCTAAGATCAGAACCCACGAACAAGTTACTGCTTAATCAACGCCAGCTGATGTCGAGATTGTAGTTGAACAAACTCCTGCTTCTCAACCCGTTTACAAAATCGTGAAAATAATTCAGCCAATCCACGGTCATTACATCCACGTTCCTTACTATGGTCTACATGCAGACGCCTAGTGATAGTTTCCAAACTCGATGTGGATGTCAGGACTCATCTCAACAAATAATGGGAATATTACATTTTACAATATTTCTTATGGAATATTGATTTAATGGTGATGGTCTACATGCTTTATGAATATTTTCTTTGTAAATATAAATGGAGAATTGGTCACAATTCGAGTAGTATGTAGCCATTAATATATAAGGACATCAGCATCTTTGTCTTCAACTGTTTTCAAACTTTTCATTGTTTCCTTTTTAGTTTTGTAATACTTTCTGAAATTTTAAGCGTTTGTTTGTTTGTTTTGAATTTTGCACAAAGCTACACGAGGGCTATCTGCGCTATCCGTCCCTAATTTAGTGTAAGACTAGAGGAATGGCAGCTAGTCATCACCACCCACCTCCAACTCTTGGGCTACTCTTTTACCAACGAATAGTGGGATTGACCGTCACATATATAACGCCCACACGGCTGAAAGGGCGAGCATGTTTGGTGGGACTGGGATTCGAACCCGCGACCCGCAGATTGCGAGTCGAGCTCCTTAACCACCTGGCCATGCCGTGCCTTAAGCGTTTGTTCTTGGTGCTTGTTCAAGCTGTCTGTTCTGACAATTACCAATTAAAGCATTAAATAAACATTATTTAATATGATTAATATATCTGATACAAGTCTTTATGGTAATGTTGTCAAATGTTGCATTTTAAAATTAAATATTTTTTTTTCAATTGCATTTCTAGGTTAGGTGTAGATCCAATTATGTTTAATGAATATACCCTGAAGAGGCTGTAGAAATCTTTGATACGAAACTTACATTCTAAAGTGGTACAACATATCAATGAAAAGCTTACTTATTTCAAATCTATTAGCACTTCAAAAATAATATTTAAATAACTATAGAGAAAGAGACTCAGTCATTGATCTGAAAGTTTCCTTGACTTATGGTCATTTTTCCAAATGACCTAGAGGTAATTACAATATATTAGCGGGTCAGTATGTATTGTCTATTCCAAGCCAGTTAAAAATTATTGTTTTCACGTGAATAGGCAGGAATAATTAGTTGATATCTTTGCCTATTCCGAAACGGAGTTAACAATAATTTCTGTAAATAAACTTCATTTTCTTTCATGCCTGAAATGTGTTCATCTGCTGTGGTAAGAATCGTTTCCTACAAGTAGCCAAAGTAATAAATCTGGAGAATTATAATGCAAAAAATAAGTTTTCGATACTTCTCTTGGGCAGATCACAGACAGCCCACTCTGTAGCGTTGCACAGTCATACAGTTTTACTTTTTAAATGTTTGTTTGTTTTGAATTTCGCGCAAAGCTACACGAGGGCTATCTGCGCTAGCCGTCCGAAATTTAGCAGTGTAAGAGTAAAGGGAAGGCAGCTAGTCATCACCACCCACCGCCAACTCTTGGGCTACTCTTCTACCAACGAACAGTGGGATTGACTGTCACATTATAACGCCCCCACGGCTGAAAGGGCGAGCATGTTTGGTGGGACGGAGA
>NW_013670071.1:40870-44798 GCF_000517525.1 Limulus polyphemus | reverse complement strand
TCTTGGGCTACTCTTACTACCAACGAACAGTGGGATTGACCGTCACATTATAACGCCCCCACGGCTGAAAAGGCGAGCATGTTTGGTGTGACGGAGATTCAAACCCGCGACCCTCAGATTGCGAGTCGAGCGCCCTAACCACCTGGCCTTGCCGGGCCTTTCCATAGTTACCTATCCATTATGGCAGTAACTTTATGAATAAATAAAAAGATATGAATAAAATAAATGCTTCGTACAAGTAATCAAATATTACGATATATATATATAATGTTGTAGTAATAATCGCTTCTTACAAATAACCGAAGGTTACACTTCATATAATTCATGTTTACTTCGATAACATTCATCTGTATGAACATAGGATAATACGTTTTACTAACGTAATATCATATAAATCATTTTTATTTGAGAACATCGTTGCAACCTTAAACTCCAACGTTCTCGTTGTTAAAACGCTTTAGATTCTTGTATATTCTAATTACTTTATGTTTGGTTTAACATATGCATAATCATTGTGTATGGTTATTTTTGTATTTATTGTTTGTTGTTTTCTATAGTTTTGTTTGTTTAGAATTTTCGCGCAAAGCTACACGAGGCCTATCTGCGCTAGCCGTCCCTAATTTAGCAGTGTAAGACTAGAGGGAAGGCAGTTAGTTCTATCCTGACTCAAAAGGGACAGGGGCAATCAAAATTCATCATGAGCAGTAGTGTCATCGTACCAGATGCAGTAGCTCCAGCAGTAAGGCTCAAACGCACTAAAAGCAGTAGCGCTCTTTATTTTGAGATCCAGTTATTTACTCCGGTAAGTGAGGTAAATAAAATCAGCAAACCTCACGCTGCAGCAAGTATTTTGAGGGCAGAAACTACCGAAAAAGGTTCATCTGATCCAAAAATTATCCATTGTCACATAATTCAAAGGCAGAGCAATCGAGAGAAGCTGTACCCAAACTTCTACTGATGCTAGTGATGTCTATTGTGCTGCTAACTAGCAATATGCAATCAGAAGATGCTGGAAGAAAGAGTCTTGTGATATCTGTCGTGCTGCACTGGAACTGTGACACCATTTCAGTTAGGCCTTTCGGCATAGCTATCTCATGAATACGTCTCGCGTGAAATTGTTTGTTTGTTTGTAATTAAGCACAAAGCTACACAATGGGCTATCTGTGCTCTGCCCACTACGGGTATCGAAACCCGGATTCTAGCATTGTAAGTCCGCAGACATACCGCTGTGCAACTGGGGGGCCTCGCGTGAAATCATTGACAAACTTGTCCATTGGGTATAGTCATCTTGTTTCGCTATTTTGACTCTACGAACTTCCTAATCAGAGCATAAAATCCCAGAATTTCAGAAAGCTACTTGATTCTGCTATATTATAGATTCATGTTACCAAATATAATTGAAATATTAGGATGCAAATTCAAATTGGAATGATAAAACCAATTCAAATAGTATATTCCAAAAGTCTAAAAGGTTTCATCTCGTTGCTATAGCAACCAACTCGGGTCTTAGTTATCTAAATGTCACTAATGTTGTATTTCAAATGATAATACAATATCATATTTACTCATGCACCATGTTTTAAAAGGTTTTGGTGACAAAATTATCATTTTACAAACTAAATTGACATTTAAACAGGCAACTATGACAGTTTAACTTCATGTTTTTACGTTCGTTTCAATATCGGGTACCTCTATATTTTTGAATATTACAAAAACCGTGAACAATTTTTAGTACTGAAGCAGATTTGAATAGTAGACATATTCAGCTTTCCAGTGACATATGATGTACCCATATCAAAGATGGGGAGGTTGAACTCGAAAAAATATCATCCCTGCCGCACGTCTAGTAGTGAAGATTATTAAAAACGTAGCAAGATTACTAAAACTGTAACGGTGATTGGTAAAGCTACAATGAAGGCTGATAATATTGTAGTGATTACTAAACTTGTACCGGTAATTATTAAAACTGGACTGAAAAATTACTAAAGTAGTGGTGTTAATTGCTAAAAGTTGCAGTAATAATTACTAAAGTTGTAGCGATATTGAACTTAACTACAAATAAACAAACAAACAGACAACACAGCGTTTATGGTTTGTTTAACGATGTTTGGATTGACATATTGCGCGCCATCTATTTTTGACATAAGAAACTATAAAACAAAAGTAAATTGAGAATTTTATACAATATTCTACCCGAGTGGCACAGCGGAAAGTCTGTAGAAGTATAATGCTAGAAACTGGGTTTTGATACCCGTGCCGGACAGAGCACAGATAGCCTATGGTAGCTTTGTGCTTAATAACAAACAATTATACAGTATATCAATTTTTTTAATTAATAATTCTCCGTAAAATATAAGTGAAAAATAATACATGATCCAATGTCATCCTTGTATTTTAAAATTTATGAAATCATATATACGTTTTGAATTAAAAAAGAAACCATACAAAATCTACTATTGTCAATGGCCAAAGTTTTGAACTTGATATTTGAAAATTTTAAAAATAAATCCCCCAATGGCTCAGCAGTAAGTCCAAAGGATTATAATGCTAAAAACCAAGTTTTGATACCGATGACAAAAGTTAATATATGTTTTACTCTTAATTTTATAAAAACGTTTTATACACTGACTTAACCTTCTCATTCTCAAAATAGAATTAGAAAGTTGTGTAAAAAATAAAAACGAACTTTCTAACTGTAACAAAGCACAGTTTTTAAGACCTACTTAACACTGGAGAAACTAAATGAAACAAATATATTAAAGACATTTACATAGAAAATTTTTAAATGCGATACTAACGTACAAACGGTCGCTGATTTACAAATTCAACTTGTTGTTGTTTTCTGAGAAGCACTCTCAGTTTTAAATACATCGTGCATAACAGGCATATTAAAATGATTTTCAGCCCCCTGGTATACTTTAATGAACTATATTTTCCCCTAAAATGATTTATTAAAACAGTTGAAGTGAGATGGAGAATAAAAGCAGCTAAAATAAGTTGAAAAATAACTTTTCGTCCGGTTTACTGTAGTATCCTGATACTGATTTAAAGTGTTTAAATCTTATACCATTTTAAATAATTCTAAGTATTTCTCGAAATGTAACCGAAAAACCTTCCTCTGAAACCTTGTTTTCAACGCAGAATTTATATATTAAACTTGATTAGGAAAGGGCTTGGAGGGTCAGAAGGATGCAATTCCCAAACTGGACATAGTCGGAAAACATTTATTAACCATCACTATCTTTCCACAAATATATTTTTGTCCTACGTCCTGCCATTAGTTTAACCATTTATGTGTTTGATCAATTAGTAACATTTGCACTTTACTGGACTGCTTGCAACCTACATAGTTGGAGGTGTGCATGTTTTTACTTTACTGAACTGCTAGTGTATCCGGGAGGAATACATGGTTGGCCGTGTGTGTGTGTTTTTACTTTACTGGACTGCTAGCGTATCCTTCAGGAATCTACATAGTTGGAGGTGTGTATGTTTTTACTTTACTGAACTGCTAGTGTATCCGGGAGGAATACATAGTTGGAGGTGGGTATGTTTTTACTTTACTGGACTGCTAGCGTATCCGGGAGGAATCTACATAGTTGGACGTGTATGTGTTTTTTAAAGATATATATGTAAATTATAAAACAGCTGGAGTAGCAATTGTTTAACCAATAACAAAAGTATTTATAAAACAGATAACAAAAGTATTTATAAAAACAAATAGCAAAAGTATTTATAAAACAGATAACAAAAGTATTTATAAAAATAAATAGCAAAAGTATTTATAAAACAGATAACAAAAGTATTTATAAAAACAAATAGCAAAGTATTTATAAAACAGATAACAAAAGTATTTATAAAAACAAATAGCAAAAGTATTTATAAAACAGATAACAAAAGTATTTATAAAAACAAATAGCAAAAGTATTTA
>NW_013670071.1:32943-40019 GCF_000517525.1 Limulus polyphemus | reverse complement strand
TTTAGTTTTTTTTTACGAGGGCCAGGCGTTACCCTATTGGCTAACATGATGGGCTGCGAATTGAAAGGTTCGACTTCACGCTGTAATGTTGGTGAATATGTTCCGTACTTTCAGCTTTGGGTGCTTTATAAGAGTAACAGCCAGTATCTTTATTCGATTTAGAGCCAGACAAATCATTTGTGACAGAGGGTGCTGCTGAATGACTATCTTCCCATTGGACATAACTCGACGTTAGGGGCAGCTACACTTGAACTCTATGGGTTTCTGACCTGTCCATGTAGCCCTGGCGTGAACAGGTTGCCACTGAAGTTTAAAATACCATTATTGTTTTCGGACATTGTAAATAGAAACTTGAGGGGGGGGGGTGCTAAGTTATATAGAACGTTTATTTCAATTATATTACCTATCCTCAAATACCACAGAAAAACAATGAGATGTTTAAAACATTTAATAACATTATTGGGTATGCTTTCGGTCCGTGTGAATCAACAATGAGTTCTGATGTTCCGTTCAGTATCATATTACGTTATAACAAATCTGAAAGTGTTAAGCACGCACCTTTTGTGTTTCATCCACTTTACACTTTACAGGTTACACGAACGTACAGAATTTTGGAGATACAAATCATCAAAGTCTCCAATGATCCAACTATTTCAAAATAATCTTCTTTGTTCACTGGTTCATCAATTCCTGTAACAGTATGGTACGTCATGGAGGATCTACCATCGTTTTGATTGTTCGAATGACATACGCTCGTGAAGACATCGAAATGTAGATCCCTTGTATAACCTTCCGCACTTGGAGCATTGTAGTATTGGTAGAACAAGTTCGGGTGAATAAGAGAGGAGTTTTACTCTTGAAAACAAAATATCCATGTAATCTTCTTGGAGACTTGAGAATGCTGATGAGTTTGACTTGTGGATATACTTTCCCAAGTGAATTTATCAGCTACTTCTTAATTTTTCATCTATGTAAACCCGTAAAGGGTAAAGTAGTAAATATTTATTTTAAAATCCACGATTAAATTTCTATTTAGAAACATACACAGTTTATACTGTTAAATATGTATTGAAAAACTCCCGCCTTTTCTCCAAATTTGTAGAAGATTCTCGAGAGTAAGAATCAACAATATATGTGTGTACGTAAACTGTGAGTAACTGAAATCTTACACCATAAGAAATGTCCACATCTATTTTTACGTGTTTGAGTAAATTGTTTGTAATTAGGTCTAAGTCAGTCAGCATGTTTTCACTGTGCTGTAAAAAATTGTCGTCTGCAAAGTTCTGCTATAGTGTTTCATGTACAAGGTTCAAGAGCAACTGACATAGCTTTCGACATTATTAAATTTAGTTTACAACACAAGCTTAACTTCACAAATGTTTCATATCCCTCAGTAATATTTCAAATAGCAGCAGAAAATAATGAAATATCAATCTTCTAGGCGGTGAAGCAAATATCAAACCTCTGACCAGCACATTGTTTTGTTTGCTAAGTCATTTAGCATATGATTTAATATATTATGTAGTACCTTTTGAGGGTTATTATTAAAGGTATTCCCTAACCCTACTTTCTTTACCGAAGCTGGTTTTTTAAGATGAGTTAACTGTGTTTCAACTGATAGATTACACAGGCCTGCGATGGTTTTATTGTCTTGAAATTTTTACATGTTCTACGGTAATTCCTGTACGCTGAATCCGAAAATGATATCTACTTTCCTTCACCACATACAGATTTTTTCACAAAATATCATAACCCAATACATAAAAGAAAGACCACAACATTTATTTTAAGACTGAAAGAAATAGATTTCACACGCACACAAAAAATCAAGATGAATGAGGATGCATATTCATTTGACATCATTGTTCTTCCCTTTTCTTCAGTTTGTATTTTTGTATAATAATAATAAAAAATATTAATTGTGGTAAACGAAATGATAATTTGATCTAAGTAAGAGTTGTTGTTTTTTCTTTCCGATTTATAAAACATCCTTACATAATAGGAAAAAAATGAATATTATTTTCCAAATCTGCGTTGCTGACCTATGGAAAATCCATTATTAAAATCAAAACAACTTTTATGAAGTTTAAATTCGCAGACCTGTATTATTCTTATATCTGACGATAAACTTGCATAAATGTAGAAAGTTTAATAAACTTAACTTTATTGATTTTTGTTTTAATTTGACTTCTGTTGACAGAAACTTTATTTGTTTGTATGAATTTCACGCAAAGATAAGCGAGGTCTATCTGCGCTAGCAGTGTAAGACTTGAGAGAAGGCAGCTAGTCATCACCATCCACCGACAACTCTTGGGCTACTCTTTTACCAACGAATAGTGAGATTTACCGTCACTTTATAACGCTCCACGCCTAAAAGGGCGAGCATGTTTAGTGTGACAGATTGCGAGTCAAGCGCCCTAACCGCCTGGCCATGCCGGGTCTACTTTATTTGTACTTCCCTTTGATGTCTTATGATGTTTGAATCTGTAATTGGCTGTTTTAAAGTGTAAAAACCTCGGAATAAAATGAAATAGTTCACGCTTACTTAAAATTCCTCATGTAATTTAACTTTTTTTTACAATTCAATGGATGTTCTTTCACATTTAGGAAATTCTTCTACAATTATCTTTCGATATCTCTCTTGAATTATTTTGGTTATATTTTTGTGTTCGGAAACTCTTAACAAATTTATGAAATTAATGACGATCCAAAAGACATTAAACATCAACAATTTACTTAACTTACTCCATGCTCATTATTTTTTTAAACATCAGCATTACAGGTCAATAGTTTACCTAACTTACCACACGATTATTACTTCTTTTAAATATCGACAGTTTACCTAATTTATTCTAACATCGTTACTTCGTTTTAATATAATTAAACATTAACAGTTTACCTAACTTACACCACGATTGTTTACCATTTTTTATTATCAACAGTTTACCTAACCTGTCCCACTGTCGTTACTTCTTTTCCTAATTTAAAATATAACTCATTAGTCCTAAAAATAATGAAAGAAAAACAATAAAGACCGTAAGGAACACGGTTTTAGTATACACTGTTAACGTCGTGAGGCTGAGCGATGCAGATCTGGTAGTTGAAACATAGGCTTAATATACACTGTCGTGAGGCTGAGCGATGCAGATCCTCTAATTGAAATTTAATGAAGAACATCTTAGGTGTGAAAAAAAGGTACTGCCAAAAGAGGACTGAGTGTGCGTCTTAAAGAAATGAAAACAAAATTGGCGGCCAAAATAGTTAGTTACACTTGCAGCACTGATAACAATATTACAGGAAATATTCATTCATTAGTTACCAAAGCCGCGTTTTTTTTTGTTCAACTTGGGGCATAATGGTGGTTAAAACAAAATACGCGGCCTTGGTAACTAGTGAATGAATATTTGCTGTTAAATTTTTATCAATGCTATAAGTGTGAATACCAGTTTGGTCGCCAATTTTGATTTCATTCCTTTAAGTCGCACACTCAAAATTTTTTTTTAGTTTATTAAAACTACTTCACTTAAAAATTCGATTTTGTATGTAAAATACTTGTAACGTTTACTGAAAGTCTGCCAAATTTTGTGAAGATATACATACTATATTAAAAGTTAGTAGTATCAAATCTATAAAGAATTTAAACGAATACAAAATGGTCATGTGGTTGGTCAATTTGGTATGTGAAGTAAGGGCATAGAGCAACTGCTAAACTATGACTCCTGTTCATAACACACAGTGTATCCTGCAGGTTGTTTCGTGTATCTTAATATGGTTTTAGTATAAGATATTACCTTCGTGAGGCTGAGCAATGCAGATCCGGTAGTTCAAACAAGGTTTTTATTATACGCTGTTAGCGTCGTGAAACTGAGTGGGACATGACCTCTAATTGACTTTGACCCTGAGGTCATTCCCTGTTCCGTACATAAGTTCACAGTAAAGCATTTTAAGAATTGGAAGGAACAATAAGAAGAGAAAATAAAATAAAATTTAACATAATAAGAAAATACAACAGATAAGTCAAATTACTTCATATCCCCAAATCAAAACTATATTAGCTTTCGGCCATCCTCAGGTGAAATGAGTTAATTCTTTGACCACGTTACAGTAACGTTCGATAGTTCACTGTACAATCAGTCACATTTCTAGCTCTACTCAACAGGCAATGGTATTGGTTTCAGTAGAGGTTCTTTTACTACAGCATTGGTTCAGTCTTTGATGATTTAACTATTGTAATATGTCCTGCTTCCACTAATTCGTCACATTCTGTTATAGTTTGGCACTTTGTGTTGGATCTATCTATGAATATGTGTATTTACTATATACGGTAAGTATTCACTTAACAGTTCTTGTACATAAACGACATAAGACACAATGTGACCAAAGTAGTTCACGTGAAAGTATTACTGTATTCTGATCACGTGTAACTCAGTTTACGTAAAGTTAAACTAGATCCATAAAATTAAGGTGTGGCTAGTTTCACCGATGTGGCCACTGCGTAAGAGTCGTTGTGTTTAATGACATAAACCAGGAAGTTGAATCTTCATCACATTGACATCTTTCCTTGAAGCTCAGTAGGGGACGTAACAACACTTGTTTTACTAGTATAGTTGAGAGGCTTTCTCTTTCATCTCATCTCAAGATCTCTTCGTTGGGTTCAAGCAATATACGCTCTATGACTTCCAAAATAAATATATGTGCATGTTTTAATAGAGTGACAACTGGTCCAGTAAAGGGGTTATGCTTTGCCAGCTTTCTTTCACACTACGTAACTTGATACTCATTAGGTGATTTTAAATTAATATATAAATTTACTGTATACAGTATCAACGTCGTTATGCCAAACAAGTTGTAAATAGGAAGGCATAGCTGTTAGAGCGCTCGACTCGCAAATTTCGGGTCGCGGGTTCGAATTCCTATCACTGAACATGCTCGCCCTTTCAGACGTGGGGCGTTATAATGTGATGGTTGTTGGTAAAAGAGTAGCCCAAGAGTTGGTGTTGACTAGCTGCCTAAATTAGGAATGGCTAGCGCAGATAACCTTCATGTAGCTTTGGGCGAAGTCCAAAACAAACCAATAAAATCCGTTAACAAGCCTTTAAACCATTTTTTTTAACATGAACTTTCATTAATTCCTTAAATTTTCAACAGAGACGCGATGGCCGCTTTTTTCAAGCTTTTATTTTCACTTCTTTGGTGTGGCAAACAGTTTCTTACCCTACAGTTGTCAGGTGACCAGAGTTTACCAATCAAAAGATACAGCTAAATCTGAGATAGCAAAAGTTAACAATTATTAGAATAAAAGTTTTGAGCGCAAATACGTTTTAAATGTATTTAAACCATCAACAAAAATAACAGAAAATATCATAGTCAATGACCAAAGTTATTTCTTACAACAGAGCTAGCTGGTAACGGGACTGTGATTGAGTAAAATCCTACTTCTGCTCAAACCATCTACATTCTACGTGATCATAAAAACGTAGGACGTGGCCTAGCAATTAGCCTTAATATCAGTATATTCATGGTTCGCGTCTCGTTGCGCAAAAACTTGCTTGGCGCTTTTGGGGCTGTGGGTGCGCTACGATAATGACAGTCAACCCCTACTATTCGGTCAGACAAGAGCTAATGGTGGGTGCTGTTGACTAGCTGCCCTCCCTCTAGCCTGTCAGTTTAAAATGAATGACGATACAAATAATTAGATTTACGTTTTGTCGAAAATTTTGAATCAAACAAACAATGATTGTTAAAATAGTCCAGCCTGTCAATTGCTTTTACATCCTCGTTTCATACTATGTGGTTCATGAATTTAGTGGTGATATGGAGTGCGTGGATTTAGTTGTGATATGGAGTTCGTGGATTTAGTTGTGATGTGGAGTTCGTGGATTTAGTTGTGATATGGAGTTCGTGGATTTAGTTGTGATATGGAGTTCGTGGATTTAGTTGTGATATGGAGTTCGTGGATTTAGTTGTGATATGGGGTTCGTGGAGTTAGTTGTGATATGTGGTTCATGAATTTAGTGGTGATATGGAGTTCGTGGATTTAGTGGTGATATGGAGTTCGTAGATTTTGTTGTGATATGGGGTTCATGAATTTTGTGGTGATATGGAATTCGTAGATTTAGTTGTGATATGGGGTTCGTGGATTAGTTTTGATGAACATACTAAATAACGTGCACATTCTAAGTTTTGGAGCATTGTGAATAATAATAATACAGATACTTCATTTTTCTCAGTACATCATAGTAGATGTATTGTTAACACGTGATACTGCAAACAGAAATGGAATGTAAATGTGATCTAGTATATTGACTTACATTTCGAAAGTTTATGTCTCTGTTACCAGACTATTATATTTTTTTCTGTTTATTTAAAAAATAGCTTATTTCAATCACTTCCTTAAATATTTCAGCATATGAATACCTATAGAACAGATCTGGTTGTTGTTAAGCACGAAGCTAGCTAACTGTACTTTGTCCTACAGAGCATAAAGATAGTACATTGTACTAATAGAGTAGAGTTATTATTAAAGTGTCTCCAAATACAAATATAACAACAAAATGGTTAGCATAAAGATAGTACATTGCACTAATAGCGTAGAATTATTATTAAAGTATCTCCAAATAGAAGTATAACAACAAAGTGGTAAGCATAAAGATAGTACATTGTACTAATATTGTAGAGTTACTATTAAATTGTCTCCAAATAAAAATATAACAACAAAGTGGTTAGCATAAATATAGTACATTGTACTAATAGCGTAGAGTTATTATTAAATTGTCTCCAAATAAAAATATAACAACAAAATGGTTAGCATAAAGATAGTACATTGCACTAATAGCGTAGAATTATTATTAAAGTATCTCCAAATACAAATATAACAACAAAATGGTTAGCATAAAGATAGTACATTGTACTAATATTGTAGAGTTACTATTAAAGTATCTCCAAATACAAATATAACAACAAAATGGTTAGCATAAAGATAGTACATTGCACTAATAGCGTAGAATTATTATTAAAGTATCTCCAAATACAAATATAACAACAAAATGGTTAGCATAAAGATAGTACATTGCACT
>NW_013670071.1:31243-32400 GCF_000517525.1 Limulus polyphemus | reverse complement strand
TAATTTACAAAATATAATAACTATTATAAGTCCCAAAGTCATTTTAAACTATTAATTAAACAGTATAATTAACCATAAATCTTTCTTATATTATTTACACTGTCAAACAGAATTTACGAAATATAAAAAATGCACAGAAATCTTGTGAAGTGAACAGAATTTCAAAACGTATTAAATATTTAACGTTTGTTCGTTTAAGAGTTCAATAAAACTGTTAAAAAAAAGTAGGAGTCTTAAAGTAAAGACGTGAGAAAAAATATTCAACCTTCAAAATTCAACATCAAGAATCACAATTAAATATTTTTAATTAGAATGTTTCTTCATCCTTCTTTTAAACTTTTAACTAAAAAAAATAGCGATAAAGAGAAAATACATGAAAAAATTTAATAGGTTAAATAAAAACACAATATTTCCGTTTATTGATAACTGTCTGTATGTACTGTAACACAATTCCTATAAACCATAATAAGAAAGTAAATCTGTCTTGGAATTAACCATAAGAAACAATTTGAAAAATTAGATATACAAAAGAGCTATCATAAGAGACGATCTTGGAGGTACATGTTTAAAACTGTTCATTAGTGTCAGGAACATGAAAAAAATACACGTTAAATAATGATGGTTATTACCACTTAAAATTTTAGAAAATCATGTGTAGTCTGTGATGAGAACAGTACAAACAAAAAATAACTTTAAAAATCACAGGGGACGAAATAGTGGTAGCACTTTAAGTTTCGAAGCAGGCCATTCAAAATGTAAGAAACTTTGATTGTTATTGTTTTTTATTTTCTTTAACTATTGACTCATACCATAAAAACAGAATAGGAAATACTTCGTAATGTTCTTATCATTAGTGTTTTTAATCATTTGCTAAAATGATATTAAACATATAAGTATTTAAGTTAATTCATATTTCATTAATCCTCAAATAATCAGAGGCTGGTGCATTTCAGTCTATAAGTTGAAAGACTAAACAAGAAACTAAAGATAGTACACGCAAAAATGAGTTTGCGATTGTTTAATCCACTTAATTTTATGCAAATGTAAGTCAAGGTAAAGAAAAGTATGAGAGTATGTATATAAAATGTTCTACAATATATGTGAGACCGCTGAGTTACATTTGCAAAATAACTTTTAATTGAAAAAAAAAAGATTAC
>NW_013670071.1:29549-30299 GCF_000517525.1 Limulus polyphemus | reverse complement strand
GCCTTAACCACCTGGCCATGCCGGGCCCCGTCTATTCGGTAAGACACGAATAGCCCAAGAGTTAGCAATGGGTGATGTTGACTAGTTGCCTTACCTCTAGTCTATATCTATTCAGAGTTATGGACGGCTTTGCATAAATATCCCTATGTGTGGTTTTACGTAAAGGTGTAAAATAAACAAACCAATCCTACCAGTAATGTTTGAAACAGTTTTCTTCGCCAATAGATATCTAGAACGAACACTGGCAAATTTTTTTATTCCTCCCAAAAAGAAATACATCTACAATAATGGTTAAATTTTAAAACAATATTAGATTTATTCAACATTCATCAGACAACTCCAACTTTATTTTTCATCATGTTTAGTAGTAAAAAAACCTTTAAATGTTTTTATACATGTAGATTAAATTCTGATTCGTCATAATTAATGCATTTTTATTTATTTGGCTAGACTTTCATTCAAATATAATGAAATAACTTAGTTAAACTTATTCAGCCTTATTGATGTAGGATTTTTCTTATTATTGTATTTGATTTTTTTTGTCTAAGGACTTCTGCGTCAGACTACCATGAATCCTACAATATTCATGAGTGACACTAGATGAAACGTTCATTTAATTTCTCTATTATTTTAAAGCGGTTTTACTCGTTTTAATTTTTGGAAAATAAATGATAATACGACATGTTCTTTATTCAATTAGTGTTGTTTTTTTCTACGAGCTCATTTTATTTATTTTTTTATTTATTTTTT
>NW_013670071.1:0-29454 GCF_000517525.1 Limulus polyphemus | reverse complement strand
CCTGGACTTGGGACCAGGCAAAGGCGGAGGTTGGCATGTTTGGTGTGACGGGGATTCGAACCTGCGACCCTCAGATTACGAGTCGAGCGCCCTAACCACCTGGCCATGCCGGGCCTACGAGTTCATTTAAGACTGTCGAACTGGTCCAATAAAAAGTAACTTTATGTTTGTAGATGGTCCAATCAGGAAATGATTAATGTGAGTTCCAATTTCACGTTAATTATACGTATTGTTTGTTTGTTTGTAATTAAGCACAAAGCTACACAATGGGCTATCTTTGCTCTGCCCACCACGGGTATCGAAACCCGGATTTTAGCGTTGTAAGTCCGCAGACATGCCGCTGTGCCACTGGGGGTGGGGGCAATTATACGTAAAGATTCCAGTTACTAGTTATTAGTTACTATACAATTAGTTCACTAGTGAGGGAATTACAATAAATCCTAAATATACTCTCTGTTCAGTGAATAAACATTTCTTCACTGGTATTTTGGTTTTACTGATCTCCATAATCCAAAAATGTACAATGAATTGGGAACAATGAGTTTAAACTAACTTTCTAAAAGTGGCAATTTTAATAAATTTGCATCTTTTTGCTTAAACAATTGTATTACCTATTTTTAATTTGTGGAATACTCACATACGAGAGGTTTTATCTATAGAGATTTTATACGAGGAATAAATGCTTGCGATAGAGAACTAAATTCGCAAATATCGTCAACTTATTTTGAAAATGGCATATAATAAAGTCGAGTTGAAAGATAACGAATATTGCTTTATCTATTTTTCTCGCTAACAAGCAATACCTTCATAAGACACTTTCTAGAAACGTCACTTTTATTTTTAAAACAGGCAGTTATCGAAATTACGCAAACAGTAATAATTTGATTTTTTTCCACCATACTCATATGCAGATTTTCATAACGACGCCAGAAATAGCGAAAAAAATTAAGAGTATTTAATTTTCAGTGTTTCAGTTAAACACATACCTGAAAACAAATAAATTGTGATAGTAGTGACCTGGTGATTGGCTAGTGGGGACACAACTGTTGTAGAGGGAGACACATGTACGAACAATTGATATTTCTCATTCAAATAGCAAATACAGAAGAAATAGATATGTATCCACGAGCTCCAATATTTTATTTTTTATGTGGTTTAACAAATGTATTTATATATTCATTTCCAAATGGATACACATAGCTTCGAACTTCTGAATAATGGGTTTTACTTTGTACAAAGATGCAAACTGATAACAGAAAATAACATTTGGTACTTATTTTTCTCTTTACGCACACGAAAGAATGTTCTCGTACACATAATAAGTTTATTGTCTTTCTGAAAGCAATTTTTGAGATATTATAATAACTAAGGACCGTTTACAGACTGGGATATATAGTACTATTTATTCTGTTGATTCAACCTTCATGAATTTGTTTTATTAATTAGGACTAGAAGCTTGTTGATCAAAGAAGATACACGAATATTCAGATAACGCTGATGTGAAATAGAAAAAGAAAATATAGATAAATTTTAAGTCATGTTTAAGATGTAACTGTGTCTTTTGAAAATATTTGTAGACACCCTATAATATTGTATATAATCAGCATTCTGAAACAAGACGAAAAAAGGGTTGAATTTTAATTTACCTCTACGTGTCGAGTAACTATCGAAACCTAATTTTTAGCCAACACGGCTGTCTGTAGAAAAAAATAATTATTTTGTGGCAGTTTATTAAGTATAACTTAAACTTTTAAAGTCAGACGTAGGTTAACCAATAAAAATTAGTTTTTACAGCATAAAAATTCGGTTATTATTGGTTTAATATTACACTTGAACTTAGCTGCGCTTAACTTGTTCCTACAGTTTTGACTCATAAGTAAAAATCTACTAATTTTGAGAGTTATCAACTCATTGTTGAAACTATCCAAATGAGTTTTTTACGTGTTGACTTAAACGACATCTTTATGTATACAGTGTGATAAAGGGCTAAATAAAAAAAGACAACAACAAACCTATGGTTCCTAATTATAAACTGTTCTCTAGATTGAAGATAACAGCATCTACGTTTAATCAAATAGCGGGACTGAATGCCATTCTTATAACACACGCACAGCTAAAAGTGTTTGGTAGCCCCACGTTTCGAACCCAAGACCATCAGATCTTCAGTCTAATAAGCGAACTACAAGGCGACGCTCGGGACGAGTCCAAATGAGAAAGAACTAGGTTTTGAATTCATAATTATAAATTAAATTTAAATGTATCTCTAAACTAACTCTTCCGCAATGCGTTGACCCATTAAAAGATTAGATCTGATTGGAGACGCTTACTAAATATGACATATTAGTAGTTCAGAAAGTAATGCAGGTTAAATAACTTACACTTGAACAAGTCTTGTGAAACGGCGTGTCTCACCTGAGGCATGATTCTTCTTGCTCTTCCTGGGTCATCCCAACCTCCTCTCACTTTCATAAGTGTTTAATAATCTAGTTCATTTTCGAGGGTTATCTAGGATTGTAGGCTAGACTCTCTACTATATAAACCAATGAAACTTTGAGTCTAAACAAGCAAATTGCTTCTCAAGAAACTTCTCTTTTTCTTGGTACAGTTGCGTAAAGGTTCGCCATGAAAGGAAAGGTAAGAATATATATTTATGTCACTCTTAAATAGATGTTTAAGTTGAATGTTATGCAGACTTTCTTTAAATAAAACATCGTACATGAGAGACTTCAGATAGGTTGGCCTTGTGGTAAATCATGAAATCTATGTTTCACGTCATCTAATTTCTTTGCTTTACAAAGAGCTGAGTGGTTAGCGTGTCTGGATTGTGGATTCGACGTTTTTTTTTTGTTTGTTTGTTTGTTTGTTGGTGTCCCACTGCAATGGTTAAACCTTACAATTCGTTCAGACAAGAGCAGTCCAAGATTTGTTGGCGGACGCTGATGACTAACTGCCTTCCCTTTAGTCTATCAGCTAAATATTAGGGACATGTATGCGCAGATAACCTTTGTTTAGGCTTGCGCGAAAGTTCTGAAACAATTGATACATAATATCATAATCTAATCACACTTTGTCCTAATTCCAGCTCTCCTTCTTGTCTTTTAAACTAAACTTAAGCCTAAGTTGTTGGCTCACATATCACATAGACTACAGAATATTTTGTTGTATTATATTTTGATTTTAACCGTCCTGATCAGCATACTTTTAAGCTCAGAAGCTTGTTTGTTTGAAGTTAAGCACAAAGCTACACAATGGGCTATCTATGCTCTGCCCACCACAGGTATCGAAACCCGGTTTCTAGCGTTGTAAGTCCGCAGACATACCACTATGCCGCTGGGAGGCGCTCAGAAGCTATTCATTACTATTCCTGTTCATAGTAATAGTTGATAAGAATCGTCTCTTGACGAAGCCCTGTTAGTTAAATAGAATGAATTGCTCACATCAAAGGTAGGAAACATGTTAATTTCTCAAATTTACGTAATAAAACAAGTTATAGATTTATGGTGATGCCGAACGATAAAAACCAAAGCTTTGACCAATAAGATCTTATTACTTTTGATCATATCTTGCATTTACTTAGTAATGGTCTCAAAACTAAAAACTAGTATTATTATTGTTTCGAGATTCTAATGTTTGCAGTCAGAATGCATTTATGTTCTTCTTTAAAAAATCCAAAGATATTCAATTGAACTATGGAAAGAATTTAGTAACACAGATAAAAGTATTATAAGCAAAAAAAAAAGTTTGTTCAAAATATATTTAGATAAATTTAAAGTTTAACTACTAAGAACTTAGCGAATTTTTTGAAAACGGAATACTATTAACATTTATAATTATCGTATATAATTAAGGACCCGACACTCAGCCAGTGAAATCTGCTGGTATTCGCAATACATTCTAGTCTATCGGAAATAATTATATGTTTATATGTGTGTTGAATTTCTCTACGATTTTGAAAGTTGTTTTTTCATTTATCAATCTTTTTTCTAGGTATTTCTCCTGTTGGCTCTGTCTGCAATGATCCAGGTGAATTCCGCTGGATACGGATCTCCATATGTAATCGAAGTGCCACATTATCAACCGCCACCGCCGCCCCCTCCTCCTCCTCCACCACCACCACCACCACCTGAAGTAAGTGTACAAAATATAGTAATACTAATACGCAAAACATTGTACTAGTTATTTTAGTTCTCGAAAATAACTTACAGTTATTACTTCAAGCGACATTTTTTATCGTGTTTTATTGCTTCACTGTAATACACTGTAGAGATGCTGATATGGCTTTTATCCATTAGCGTATATAATAAAGTTTGATATCATGTCTTCATAAACGTGTACTTGTTCGAATAATACCGTATCCCGCCAACTTAAAGAGGCGGTTTGAATGCGGAATAACTTCATGTGTTTTTGACCTGTTGGTTTATTTCTAATTTAATTATGCTTGAAGATTTTCTTTTCACACATTTGTGCTTTTCAATTACTTTAGGAGAAACCTCAACCATATGAATATTCATTTGAGATAAAGGATGAAGATGGTAACACTATTACCAGGAAAGAATCAGGAGATGGTAGTGGATCCGTACAGGGTTCTTACGGTTATGTCGATGTTAACGGGATATTCCGCCAAGTCGAGTATGTCGCCGACGACTCTGGATTCAAACCCCAACTGAAGTCTAATGAGCCTGGCTTGGGTGATGCAGCTCCAGCTGATGTCCAGGTCGTCATCGAGGCTGCACCTGCCCCTCCACCTCCACCTCCACCTCCACCACCCCCGGCTCATAAGCAACTCGTGAAATACATTCGTATCCCTGTACCATACGGCTATGCTTAACAAAATGAATAGCAAAAAACAAAGCAAAAACGAACCGACTTTTATTTAAAGATGGCTTTGAATAATCTACATCTTTGCTTATACATAACTTCAAACTGAAATTTCTTTGAATGAAATGCGCTCATTATTATATTATTTATTAAACGATATACCTACATACGTATACAAGCAGTTACGTAAGTAGCTTAGCATGAACTTCTAACTGTTTTCCTCAATATAAAAATCTTTAACTATTACTTGCTTAATTATCTTCAAAAATAAATTACGCGCAATATCTAACAAGAAACGTTAAATGTTCAATATTTCCTTTCCTGTGTTTTTCGTGAAAAACGGTGTTGTATTTTGTAACTTGTCTACATGTACTGATAATAAATGTTTTGCTGCACGATATATTATTTGTCTTATTATTTTTGCTACATCTACACATAGGGCTATCTGCTAATATTCGTCCTTAATTTTTTCAACTGATAGATCAGAGGGAAGTCTGATAGTCAATACCACACACCGCCACCTTGTGGACAGCTCTTTTTTTGATCGAGTAGTGAGAGTAGCTCGTCAGTCTTATAGAACATCGACCCCGGCAACAGGGCGCGCACCATGAATCATCAGATTCACAGTATAAATTACAGGCCATGATAAATAGTATATTGTTTTGACTTTGAAAAAATCTTCTATCCGTTCGCACTGCTTAAAAGTAAATTAGGGAACACCACAAAATCATGTTTTACTCACTTGTTGATACACCACAAAATCATGTTTTACTCACTTGTTGATACACCACAAAATCATGTTTTACTCACTTGTTGATACATCACAAAATCATGTTTTACTCACTCGTTGATACACCACAAAATCATGTTTTACTCACTCGTTGATACACCACAAAATCATGTTTTACTCACTCGTTGTTACATTCAACATCGGGGGGAAAAATTTATATTCGGCTGGAAAGGAAGATCAATTTTTTAAGAACATTTCTAAATGTGACATCATCCACAGATTCACCGAATGGTCTGTAGGGTAGGATAATAAAAGTATTTTCTCATTTGTATGATTTTACACTTTACATACACTAAGAACATATTTATCAAAATTTAAAATATTTATCTCTACTGCCTGCTGGCTCTCTTAAAGAAACTAAGTAAATAAACATTTCGCACTATGGACCAATCATAATATTTTGCGATCTGTCTGGGGGAAAACGATAAAAAACGGAAGGAATTTAAGAATTTAAACCGTGAATATAAGTCTTAATACAATTAACATGTGAGAAAGGTTTGTTTGCTCACTTGAATGACACCCTATGGGAAAAAAAACAACAACACAGGCTAGAGACTCCCATAGTTCAGTCATAACCGTCTTTAATTTTAAACTGCGGACTAGACGGAAAGTGCCACCAGTCGCCAGCACTCCTAGCCTGAAGCTATTACGTTTATCCAAATAGCTGGAGTGCTGCCATTTTTATAACGTATCCACAGTTGAAAGTGAAAAAAAGGCGTTTGGTAGGATGATGGTTGAAACTCGAAACCCTCAGATTCCCAGTCCAATATGTTAGCCACTGGGCCACGCTTGGGTTAATTAGGAAAGGAAGGTTAACCTATTGCAAGTGATCAGAAAGTTATTACGTTTTCTTAATTGTCATTTATTTACTTTTGTTTTTATTCTACGTATTTCTAAAAAGTCATGAACACTAAAAGAAATTGTTTTGTTTTTTAGGGTTAAAGCATATAATCGGTTTGATATTTCGTAGTAAATATATAACAAGTATATCATTATCAAGCACGCACGCACACACATATATGAATATATATTTCTTTAAAGACCCAGTTCTCGGAAGAGTAACACATTTTCTAAAAAATAATGAGAGTAACAAATTCACTACAGAAAGATAAAACCTGGAAATCCAAAGGTAAGGTTAAACTAATCTGGTCCTGATGAGGATTGTGTGGCCGAAGTATCGAACACAAAATTCCCTTTCCATTACAACAATTTTAATCAATTATTTGTATTGTAAAAAATTCTTGGTGTGGAAAGGGCTCTTTCTCGTCATTATTGGTACTTGTGGATGGAAAAAAAAAACACCTTTGCTTCTCTGTCCGCCAGATCCCCTGTTTACGGACTTATAACACTAAAACCCGGGGTTCGATTCCCCGCGGTGGATACAGCAGATACCCCAATGTGGCTTTCCTCTAAAACAAATAGACAAATCTGTCTCCCAGTTTTCTCTTTTTTAGTGATGTCTGTTAGCTACGTACTAAAGCTATGATATGCAAAATATATTTATTGACTTCTTTAGTTTTGTTAGGTGAACATTTCATGTTCACCAAGAATGTTCAAACATTTTCTGACGTTTCTATCTTGTGTTTAGTTTTAACAGTGTGGCTAGATTAGTTTCGATCTAGCTACTTATCTATTTTTCTGTGTCATTTCCTTTGATATCACATCGTTTTCTCATATGAAAGATTGCTGTATAAAAGAACACACTGTGTAAAAAAGGACAGTGACATTATCCACTGGCAAAAGTGACGTAGTAGTGCACGCACTCTGGGAGAGATGTTAATTATTTATTCTGTATATAATTGCAATAATCTTCTAATATTATTGATGATTTCTTCAGAACTCGGATTATCTTCAGATCTGGTCAAGTCTGCCTTTTGGGTAAGAACAGCACTGTCAGGTATCCTGTGCTCTTATTAATTGTGGCTTGTTGTTTAATAAAGATTACTATTAATTTTACTTTTACATTGAGTTTGGTCTCTTTCTTCAACTTAGTCAGAGTGAGATAATTTAGATTTCTCGCTGCTTAACATGTTCTAACATTTTAATTATTGCGGTAACTATTTTCACCCGAATAGGAAAACATTATATTTGGAAGTACCACAAATCTTCTTTAGATTCAGTTTTTCACTTTTCACAACAAATTCAAGTTCATTTTGTTGCGCCCCCCAGTGGCACAGCGGTATGTCTGCGGACTTACAACTCTAGAATCCGGGTTTCGATACCCGTGGCGGGCAGAGCACAGATAGCCCATTGTGTAGCTTTGTGCTTAATTACAAACAAACAAACAATCATTTTGTTGCTTATTTTTCACTTTTTTATGTGAATAGTTATTTGTAGAAGGTTACATTTGTACTTATCATAAAGTATGGTTACGAACCTTAAGGTTTTAAGTTTATACCAAATATACACAATAAATGGGTAACAATTCTGCAATTTCACTTTTATCTTCATGCAAACTCTAAAAATTGCATAACCTTATTTTTAACGAAGAAAGGGCATTTTTGAGAAGCTGATGTTTATTAAACATTCTTTTATGAGCTCACAAAAAGCTTAAAAGCAGAAGTTTTTGTGGCTTAGAAACACTGGTTGAAAGGTGATGGATGATTCAATTGAGTTTTGGTAATGGGGATACATGAAGTCAATTGTATCATTACCAGACACTCCACGATGTACAATTGACTTTATGTATCCCCATTACCAGACACTCCACGATAGGATACATAAAGTCAATTGTACATCGTGGAGTGTCTGGTAATGAGGACACACCAAGTCAGTTGTACATCATGGAGTGTCTACTGTGTTGTCGGACTTGGCAGATTCCATCCAACAGTATGCAGTCATATTGGATACTGGTCAGCTTCGTTCAGATGTCTATCATATTCTGAAAATTGAAGCCATCGTTGACAGGAATGATGGTCACGTTAAGCGCTCTTTAGTGACCATTTCCGGAGATAAGATTTCGTGTTCCTCGTGATCTTCCATTTGTATACCAAGAATTGTTGTTTTATGACAAACAATATTGACTTCTTGAGTTTGTAAACATCAAAAATTGTTTGGGAAGTCTGTCTGTATAATATGCACATACACGTGTGCAATAATTATACATTTGAAATTAAGTGTCTTAATATGAACGTTTTCCGTTTTGTTTACCAATATTGGTATATTCAACCTCCTTATGCGACACATAGACTAAACGGCCATATTTGTGAACCAAAAATTCAGCCATAACTGTCCTTATAAGTTTTTGCTTTAAGAAGTACATTTAGTTACTTTATAAGTTAATCATCAGTGCGTATGACATGACAAACATAAAAATAACCTTAACTTTTCACTGTCTGGCGCATCCTGATAAGAGTAACGTTGTCCATCAACTATTAAATCCGGTAATTAACATTATCAAACAACTATTAGCTAAATCCAATGAGTAACGTTGTACATAAACTATTAGCTACATCCGGTGAGTAACGTTGTCAATCAACCATTAGCTAAATCCGGTGAGTAGCGTTGTCCATTAACTACTAGCTAAATCCGTTGAGTAGCGTTGCCTATCACTTGTTAACTAAATTTCGTGAGTAAAGTTGTCTATCAACTATTAGCTAAATATGTTGATTAACGTTGTCCACCAACTATTAGCTAAGTCCAGCCAGCAATTAAATTGTGGTACGCTTAGGGATTCAATCTTTATTTATTCTTTTTAATCGTGATCATAACGAACTTATCTTGTTTTGATATGGTTTTATTACAATCCAGAACCGATGTTTCTCAAAATATAACTTCCACCTTTTATTATGTCCCTCGTTAGCTCAGCAGTAAGTCCGCAGACGTATGACGATAAAAATCAAGTTTCGATACCCGTGGTGGGAAGAGAATAGATAGCCCATTGTGTAGCTTTGTGTTTAAGAAAAAACAACAACAATGCACTTCTCTAACAGACATGAAACCGTTGTTTTTATTAAAGTTATGTACAGAATAGTCTCTCATGTAATTGTATTCTGATTATTGTTGTATTCCTTAGATGTGATAGAGATATCGTTACACTCAGTCTCTCATTTAATTGGATTCTGATTATTGTTGTATTACTTAGATGTGATAGGGATATCGTTACACTCAGTCTCTCATTTAATTGGATTCTGATTATTGTTGTATTACTTAGATGTGATAGGGATATCGTTACACTCAGTCTCTCATTTAATTGGATTCTGATTATTGTTGTATTCCTTAGATGTGATAGGGATATCGTTACACTCAGTCTCTCATTTAATTGGATTCTGATTATTGTTGTATTCCTTAGATGTGATAAGGATATCGTTGCACTCAGTCTCTCATTTAATTGGATTCTGATTATTGTTGTATTCCTTAGATGTGATAGGGATATCGTTACACTCAGTCTCTCATTTAATTGGATTCTGATTATTGTTGTATTACTTAGATGTGATTGGGATATCGTTACACTCAGTCTCTCATTTAATTGGATTCTGATTATTGTTGTATTCCTTAGATGTGATAGGGATATCGTTACACTCAGTCTCTCATTTAATTGGATTCTGATTATTGTTGTGTTCCTTAGATGTGATAGGGATATCGTTACACTCAGTCTCTCATTTAATTGGATTCTGATTATTGTTGTATTCCTTAGATGTGATAGGGATATCGTTACACTCAATCTCTCTATTTCCAACTTATTTCATCAAAACTCTTTAGTCCTAACCGAACTGAGGGAAAAGTCCGAATGATGTCCATGAACAAATTAACTCTTGTGATTTTATTAAGATTTCTTCATTTTTTGGTGTTTCTGTTATTGTTCTTGTTTTTAATTAATTACACAAAGAAGTGATGGAAATATACAAACAAAGAATAATCGAAGGCCTTTGAATATCGTATGATATTTTGACTTGATTATTTCAACCCATAAATAAAAAGTCTACATTGTTCTCTATGTGTTGATTAAGAATATGTTTAAAGAACAATAGTCCATAAAAATACTCAACTGAGTAATTGTTTAGATTAACACTTGGGCCATTCGTGGCACAGTGGTTTCCCTGCTCGGGAACCACTGTAAATCTGGGGGTTCACTGTATGAGTCTCGTTGGAGTAAAAATACGCTCCACGCTTTGAGACCGTTGGTGGGTAATAAGAATAATTGTTAAGTCTCATTATTTGGTCAGAAAAGACCAGTCCAAGAGTTGACAAAGACTGCTATTGACTAGCAACTTCCCTTTTAGTCTATCTATTCAAAATTAGAGACAACTATGCAATGATAGCTATTGTGTAACTTTGCGTGACAATTCTAAGCAATGCACTTCCCTTGTCGGGTTTTAGGTTTCAAAGACCTGGGAGGGTCAGGTGCGTTCGACCTCTTCCTCCAATTCTAAGCAATTAAATAAAGATTAACAAATTTGAAAAAGAAAGATGTTGTAATATAACCAAACAGGATGACTGATTAACAATACATTACTTGATAGGAAAGTTTGAACCGCATTAATCTTTAATTATCAATTAGGTAAATCTGGCTACAGTTAACTAGTTATACTTTACTTAACTGAAAGCTCGATTGTGCAAACTTCAACACACCAATGAACTAAAGTAGTTTTCCTGTATCTGAAGGAGCTTTTATTCTCTAACTATGTTACCTTAAATTCTAACTTACTGTTACAGTATAATGAGCAGATCTGGTTCTGTCCCTTTAATTTATATGTTTACAGACCTCGTTAAAAATCCGCGGGTCATTATTTTTTATTCAGATCGATACAAACGTAATCGGGTCTGTACTACCACAGAGACCAAATTATCCTGCTTTATTACACTTCAGTAGATAAACTTTCATGCAGCCATCTATTGGAAAGTATCCTAGAAAATGGAACGTATCCATAAAATATATTATAAATCATCTAAATTATTAGATGTCCTAGATTTTACGTCTTTGCACTAGAGGAGGTCAACGCTACCATTACTTATGTTGTTCTTGAAAAGTGAGGTCAAACATGGCGACGCCCGTATTCTCAACAATATACAGTTTATCAGGAGTGAGAAAAATTTGTGCACCACGAAAATAAAATAACAGTGAATTAATTTTTTTTCTAAATGTGACGAGAAACGAACAATTTTAATGCTTGAAAGAAACAAATGCAAGAAAAAGTAAAATAACATTTTGCAAATATGTGATTTTCCTCATTTCAGTAAATTCATTAGGAAAAAAAACATATTAATAAATTGTTTGTTTGTAATTAAGCACAAAGCTACACAAAGGGCTATTTATGCTCTGCCCACCACGGGTATCGAAACCCGGATCCTAGCGTTTTAAGTCAGCAGACATACCGCTGTGCCACTGGGGGACATATTAATAAACGTTAAATTTTACAAAATTAACATCGAAGTTAAAATTTTCATTTTAATACGAAGTACTCAGTTAAAAAAAGCGGTTAGTACTGAATATTTCATCCCGAAATACTATATTATGATACACATTTTCAATAGATAAGCAACACAACTAAGAATACTTGTAAAATACTATGATGAAAGTTGTTTTGTGAGTTGATTTCCGAAATACTTCATTTATGAACTTACAGATTCATATCTTGTTCCATATCTCTACAGTATTAGCATAAGTTGGATACGTCTGTATGAAACCTTGTCACATGGTCACTTGTTTTAATGTGAAGTCCATTTTTGTAATAATCACGGAACAACGTTTCAATATGTATACCGTTATTAAATTACAGCTTTACACGGATGTTGTTAAACAGTTTGTACATCACTTAGACATAGGATGGACTTTAAAATATCCAAAGCTTTTAAAAAATAATTTTAATAAAATAATCTTCAACAACAAATCAGATACTTTTGAAATTTACCCTGCAAATTTCCGAAAATCCCCACGTGTTAAAAGTTATTTTGAAACACCAAATGTTGTTAAATTTATAATATAAAAATTGATACAATTGGCCTAATATTTTGGCCGATGTATCTGACAGGTTGATAATGTTTAACTTGGTGAATCGAAGTAGAATCAGTATGATTTGATTCATTTCAAATAAATCTCCTGTTCGTTCTGCTGATTTTTTTAAATTTTTAACAGCTGATTCTTGTACCGTGTTATTAAATTGCAAAATCCAAATATTATTTTCTTTATTAACAAAACAAGAGCAGTAATATTTGATTGTTGTTATGTTTTTTTTAACTATCTAACGCCATGAGCTCCCTAGTCAATGGCAAAAACAACCATTTTATAAAGTGATAGACTGAAAATCGATCTACTTAATAAAAATTGTATACAAGTCACAAGAAGTCGCCGTCTATCAGTCGAACTGAAGTTTAATTGTTAATTATGTCCGGTACGAAAATGAGAACCACGGAGTGGGTGTGGAGGAGAAGGTGTGTCTCAGATAAACATTGTTTTCCACATAAAATTAAACAGAACCTCGCCAGGGGGCAGTTACATAAACGAAATGGTTGCATTTTCTGCTTACAAGAAATAGGATAAGAAAAGCTGTCTGAGCTTTATAACAATTGACCAGGAAAAGACCCCAACCTCCGCCCGAAGCAAGTTTTTTGGAAACTTTTACTTTCTGTACAATAACACAGAAGTTCGTTAGCTGAAATTAATTGGGCTAACAAGTGCCCTACAATGTTAGGTTGGTTTTATTGTTTAAAACTCGAGTTGGCTGAAAGGTCAAATCGAAAAATAAAAATGCACTGCCCAGTGAAAGAGAAAGTAAAATGGGCCACAGTCAAAGCCATATAAAAGCAAGCTGTCATTTCACCTGCTCATAATAAATACAATTGTTACGTAGTTAACATCAGTATTGACTGCTATTTGGACGTCAGCAAATTTTACGCGAGCTTCATGATGTTTACCAAAGTAAGTATACGTTAAACAACTGTTGCAAAACCACTAACCCTAATATAAGCAGAAACTGCAGCTTAAACTATTTGGTATATGACGAATAGGCTGTATGGTTAACTACCTTAACCTTTAATAATACACATAACATCTTAAGAAAATATAGCAAGCATTGTTTCTTCAACTGTGGGTTATAACTCACTAGGGGGATGGAAGTCGCAAAGAGTTAAACGATATTAAAACAAGAACTGATTGTAAGTTGGAAATAACTTGTTTTTTTTGTGTTCACAGACGTAACAAACAAAACTGCTGTCCAAACACACTCATTCGTCTAATGAGCAGTTATATTGTTTTAATCAATGTTTAGTATTTCAGTGTCTGATGTTATATGTATATAGAATAATATAATTCAGATAGAAGCGAGAGAGGATTACGAATACATAGACCATTAAAAGAAGATCGTCATAAATAAAAGTTTGGGAAACCCAAAAGAATTTATAATATGCCTAACTATGTTACTTATTAGGGTCACTTGCTAGGGAAGTAAGACCTATCTGGTCTATAGAAATATCTATATTTGTTTCCCTGCATATCTTGCAGATAAACTTATGTTTCACAGGTTTAATGTGGCTGGCAAATAAGACTCTATAATTTATCTTAATAGTGACATGCCAAACTAAACTTCTCTAAATCTTTATAAAAAAAGTCAATGTAATAATTACTTTTTTCAGTGTTTACACAGGTGATGCATAATTTGGAAAAAAAGGTTTATCATATACCAAAACGGTTTAGTATATGATTATCATCGTTCATTAATTTGAATCTTCTACACTTACTTTACATGTTCTGTGCAGCGTACTTACGTCATTTGTATTTATTTACATCACAAATTTATGGAGAAATGAATAAATGGCGCATTTTGAAAGAGTTTGTACAGTTTCCAAATAAAATGCATTGAAGATTTAGTGTCGAATTACACATGATAGATGGGATATGTAATAACAACTGCCATCATTAATTCTAAAACAAACTGTTCATTTTCTATAAACATTTATAACTGGTCATGATTTTAATGTCAATTTCTTAAATTTTCAAAGAAATGTATTATAATACAGTTATCTATCCATTTGTTTGTGATATGCAGGTGGCCATTTTTGTTGTTGTCGTGGTAACTGTTTCTGCTGGTGTGCCTGTTCCTTACGGCTATCCAGCTGTACCCGCTTACAAGCATCCTCAGCCTCCTTATGTTCCAGAACCATACGTAAGTGATGTTGTTTCGATCTAATAATTTGTGTATAGGCAACTAAGAACCACTGAAGTAGGTTTTGGTTTATTCGTTCTTTAAATCTGAAATAGAACTTTCAAAAGGATTACAGTACGAGTTAATAGTAGATATGGAAAAACACTAACAAAAATATAAGTTTAATGACTTGTTACACTTTCGAAACTATTTGGATTACATGTACATGTGTTATTTTATCGTCGCCAGGAGGCTCCTGAACCCTACAGCTTTGGATACGAAACCACTGATGAACTTGGTAACCTTCAGTCTCGTCATGAAGAAGCTGACGGTACTGGTGTTGTGAGTGGATCTTATGGTTACACTGATGTTTACGGAATCCACCGCCAAGTGGAATACGTTGCCGACGCCAATGGTTACCGCGCTGTGGTGAAAACCAACGAACCCGGTACCGCCAACGCCAGCCCTGCCAACGTGGAAGTTCTTGCCGAAGAAGCTCCTCTTCCTCACCCTACTGCTCCAAGCTACAAACACCCCCTGCCCCTACCACACCCAGCAGTTCCAGTTCCAAGCTACCAGCACCCCGTGCCCCTACCACACCCAGCAGTTCCAGTTCCAAGCTACAAACACACCGTGCCCCTACCACACCCAGCATTCAGCTACAAGCCTGCTCTCTATACTCATCCTGTCCCATACGCTCCTGTTGTCAAGGTTCCCATCCCTTCAACCACCACTACCACCGAGGCTCCTAAAGAAGAAAAGTAGTTCGAGTTACAACAGTAACTGAGAATATTGCCTAGAAGAAGGAGGTGTTATGATGTTAATGTGTTGTTATACTAAATTATTGAAATAAATATATATTTTCAAAAACATTTAATATATTGTTTTAAGCTACTGCAGTAAATCACAATGATATATTTGATAGACATTTTAAATATTATCGTGAAAGGTAGAATTTGGATTCAGTGTAAAAACAACATAGCATTGTTTGACACTCTGCGTATGTTTTATAGTTACTTTATTTAAATATAAAAATTATGAAGCATGTCCTACTAAAGAATGCAATCATTTGAGTTGACGTATAAAGCATCTGTGATTAATGTATACAATTGTGAGAAGACCTATCTTCAACGTAAGGATCAGTTCTAAAAACACAGAAATTTAAATTTTGACAGCAAAAATATTATTGACTCAATAAGAAATTTAAGAGATAAACCCGTCTAAGATTGAGTCTCGTATGCATAAACGGATATACAGAAACGCAGAAAATAATTTTATACTCTAGTCAGAAAAGTCGAAACTCCATTTTAAGCCTAAAAAATTCCATGCACTAAGTGCAAAGAGTTACAATAATCCTAAATTTTACCCTTTAGACTCCCAGACTTGAAATTTTTATTATATTTTTATATTTCGTAAAAGGTGGCGAGTTCTTAACCTTCTTCTTCCATTTCATTTGTATGTTTGTTTGTTGAATTTTATGCAAAGCTACTCGAGAGCTATCTGCGCTAGCCATCCCAGATTTTGAAGTGATAGACTAGAGAGAAGGCAAATAGTTAACACCACCCACCATCAACTCTTGGGTTACTCGTTACCAACGAATAGCGAGATTCATCGCCACATTGTATCGCCTCCATAGCTGAAAAGGGAAGGGTGTTCGAAATCGGGATTCCATCCTGCAAGTCTTGCGCTTTACCCACCAGGTTTATTTAGTTGTAGGAAAATATATAAAATCTAACTAAAAACATGTATATTTAAGAGAACATCAAGCAAATCACAAAAACAACACTTGCAGAACGTATTTATTTAAATAAAACATTTTACAAAATTATATTCGTAAAAAATGACATCTTCATAGAACACATACATTACAAAATACAAATAGTTTGCGACGAAAAACTAATTAGTATTTATTATAACTAAACCTATTAATTTTTAAAAACTTGAGCTGTGAACGCCCGCGAAAGATGTTTAGGAAAATATCTGGTAAACGATTAATACTATTACAGTTGATTATTTACCAACAGTTCCAGAACAAGAAGACTCATCTACGAGTATTTCTCAACTGACTATAATGCGTGAATATAAGTAAATGTTTTAATACTTTACACCGTATTATAACTTCATTTTATGTTATATTACTTTCCATTTTTTGTAGTTATAGCTTATTTATTTCTTATTCGGAGGCCTTTCCTTTTTCGTTTCATTTTTCTGTGTAGAAATATCACATGATAAACAAATATTATACTTAATCTAAAAAAAATCAGTAAGCTGACAAGAAGGGTTCACAACGAATCAACGTGTTGTTAAAATAACTGTAGTCTTAACTTATCGAACTTGTTAAGTGTTAATCATTGGACAAAGAACTGATAATGTACTAAACGTGCTCTATAAAAGTACGCCCTGTAGAATGGTGTTACAAGTTCGGTGTTTAAGGCTTGTCACCTGTTACGTAACCTGTTTAAAAAACGCTGAACGTTTTTCTTAAGATACTTTGGGAATAGAAGTAGCAGAAAAAGTATATGTTTTTTAAATTATGAAAGAAGACCATGTATGGCTCAAATCCTCACAGATAATCACATGTGAAATATGGTACAGTCACTTTTGCTCCTGAAATCAAAGACGACTATGTTCAACTTGTGTTCTTTATACCACTGAGTTTATCTTTCGAAGCCATTTAAAACTTTGGAAAATAACTGTACCACAGTGGGCTTCATTTTTTTATTTTTTGTTTGCTTGTTCACTATTAATCACAAAGCTGTGAGACTTACCACTAAGCCACAGGGGGGGGGGGCTATTTTTATTCACTAACTGAAAATACGATTATGGTGTTAACAGGATCTTTTGGGAACTCAATTTTTTCCATACTTTGGCGTTATTTTTTGTTTGTTTGTTTGCAATAAAGACTTATAAAGTCAACAGCAAAATGTAGGTTATGACAGTCTTATGCCAGTTTACAGATATGACGAGAACTTGGCTCAAGTCATGAACAACAGGGCCTAAATAAGAAGACATGTGGAAAATTTCATCTAATTCAATAAAACTGATGTTAATAATATCTGTATTAGATACCAGAACTATTAAACAAAACATTGGTACAGTTATACTCTCTTTTCGGGTTTAATTGCGTAATTATAAACTTCAAAAGAAAAGTATTTTAACTTTTCTAGGGGGGAATGTTAATTAAGTAAAGTTGTTTAATTCCAGATTGATGAGAGATCTCAAACAAGTGTTTATATGTGTATTTGAAGTTTTGGCTGTTGATACAGTGAGAACAAATATATGCTGACCCATGAATTAAAGTGTTCGAGTCTTAACTCTAATAATGAAAACATAACGTGTTATTCAGATAATAATATGTTAACATTTAAATTACGTTTTTATTAGATGTTGCGAAAATTATACAGATCTACTGATTTGAGTTTCAGTCGAGAGTAAAATGGGTTTAAGATTCATGGTTGAGTTGGTCCTTTGAAAATGGCATATTTTCGATCAAACAGCTCATATAGGAATGGTATCAACACAGTTTATGGGTGGGGTACGTCTCACGCACAGGCTGACTCCAGTACAATAAAACCTTATCACTGTTTAACCGGGTTAACGTGGCAGTGTACCAGAAGTTAAAAAACCATATCACGTAAATATTTTCACTGATTATATGTTCACTGTTTTTATTGAAACACGACATAAATATATAATACAAGAGGCATTTTATGATGAGCTTTAAATATTATATTGTGAATCACGATTTAAGATAACGCTACATATAATCAAAGTGTAACAGAAATTCTAACATGCTTTCAACATAGCAGACAACAAGAACTTACCATTGAACTGGAATTCAGAGTTGTTGATTACAATTTATGACGAACTTTAACTGTGCGATTAAAGAAAACATAATTTATATTAAATTATAGAGATACCGGTAACGAAAAAAAAATTTTTTCAATATTCTAGTGTTCAGCGTAGCTGGTGAAAGGCATCAGGAAGTAGCAGATATCACATATAGTTGGTAATGTACTGGTTATAGATCTTAAGTTTTCTCTAATTATGATGGACTTTTAATAACCTGAGTAAGTAGACACATTATTTTTTAAGTATAACACAGAAAAAAATATGACGAAAACCTAGAGACTTAATAATAGCTTCTTAACTCATGCTCTTTAAACCAAAACATAACAAGAAGTGAGAAATATAACTGAATACAGTATAGTGTACTTGATAATCCAGTGGAGTTTCGTTAGAAGCGGCTTTCTTTTCTTACGGAACAGACGAGACAGAAATGCTTTAATAGAAAGTTGTGTGTTGAAGAAAACAGTTATTGTTTTTCTTTTATTAAGTTAAGAACAATGCTAAGGTGATACGAAACATCTTAAGCTCAATTACAACTATCAAACTACTTGGGCTTGAAAATACAGTAATATCAGCTTTTGTGTCGCTGTTACCCAATACAAATCGTATCAGTTGTCAAACTAGACAATGACGTTTTGGCTATGCATTAAAATAGTTTTTCATTGATCGTTAAAGCTGTCCTCAGTCAATATTTAAAGCTTTTGATGGGTCACTATTCTCAGTCGAGCACTGGCTGTCACCGTAGTTTGGAAATGAACACGATTGTCATACACCAAGGGAAAAGCTTTAGTCCTTCTGGATACCATTTGAGCGTTTTAGACTTCTTATGAACTTGTATAAGTGTTATTCTGTATTTCAGGCTTTTTTAAGTCGTTAGAAATGCTATACTTTACTGTGATGAGCCTACTTGAGCACTGATGACATATACCCAATAGATTTATTACACAGTGGCTGGTCACTTTAGTAGGACATATGTAAACATGTAACAAAGTTATCTAATCCTTGCACATGAAAATAGACTAGTCACATGATATCTTGAGCCTTATTTTTATCGTGAGCAGATTGTACTGTCAGAACAGAACAAGTACGGTCAAGTACCTAATACGGTTTTATTTATACTTTTACGCTATACTACTACTATTGGAAAACGTATAATTTGATTAATCGAATCACCTCGTATATAAATCTCCACTCATACATTTCTTCAAAATTTGCGCTTTAAGCACCAATACAAACATGTTTTTCTGTATGCAGCTTAAATAAGTGGTTTTGAATTCATTGTTGGTTGCCATATAACATTTGTTTAACGTTCTTCTAATAATGGTATGGTTGAAAATGGCCGAATTCTGACCACTAGTGATAGAACCAGTCAATTAAAATACAGCCTATTGAACTTAACAAGCTTCTCAGACCATTCTTTTCAATCGGTCAATATTCGTTACCACTTTTCATAGTCTTTGATGACAGATGATTTTGAAAAACCGATTACATGAATGATAATTGATAAGACACTGGTGTTAGAAGAGTCCCAAACATTGTGTCCTCTTGGTAAGTCCTACAGACTCGTGTATTGCGGACAGTAGTGATATGAATGTATTTATACATTTCATCTTGAAAATGGCTTGTCTTGAGAGAAAATTATATTTTGAGTCAACTATCAAGGTCCCATTTATTTAACTGAAAATGTTTTGTTCGATAGTAGCCCCTCCTCCCAAGAGTATGTGAAGAAATATGCCCATAGCTGTTGGAAGAGGAATACATGTATAGTGGATTTTTGAATTTATCCCAAAGATTATCATTTGGATTAAAATTTGGTGTTTGTGTTGGCTAATAAAGATTCTTAATGTTACTTTCATGAATTTCGAAACGATTTTAAACAAAACTGTGGAAAGTTTTAATATAATCATAAAAGGAACCTTGTTATTAGTGTTAGAAATTAGGCAGAATTGACAATAACGTTCAGAAACACTGGATTTTATTCACTCTTCTAAAGACATAAAATGATTCATTTTTTATAAAAGATACAATTTATTTTACATAATTATTTAATATTTTTGTCAGTTCATGTTAATTTATCTTTTAATGTTTATTTATTTTCAAAATGCCTTCGGTGGCAAAGCGTTAAGCTAACACAAAAATTCCGGGTTCGATCACTGTTGTAAGCACAACGCAGTTAAATCATTGTATAGCTTTATACTTAACAAGAGACAAATAAACAACAGTACTTTTAAAATTTCATATATGCATTTCAGTCAAAATATTCTAACATTTCTTGATACTTGATATATTTAGGACAACTTTAATAAAGAACCTTACATGTTTTTTTATGGTTAATAAATCAGTTGATTCTGTATCATAAAGAATCTTCCAGTCAGTGCTAAATGTGAATTAAGCCGGATGTGAAACGTTTAGGAATGGCTGCAATTTATTTATCCACATGAGAAATAGAGAATGAAACGAGTCAAATGCCAGCAAATGAGATGAAATCGTGTTTTTGTTTATTTTTTCAAAGTAGAACAGTTCCATACTGTCCCAACACCGCTGCGGTTTATTTTATCTTTTTCTCAACAATTAGGGCGCTACTTATTCTGTTCATAATTTTTTTTAATTAGATGCGTTTAAATGTTTAGTGGTTGATATTTAAACAAAGCTTACCAGTACTCTCTTAAAAAAAAAAAATCTGAATAGAGCTTCGAACTCCTTGAGATACCTGGGATATGAACTGCCCACCAACATGGCTAAATTCACATTAGTTTCCATACCTGTACCCCAATCCTGAAAGCCAATATAAAATACGATAGTGGCCGCATTTGTTGGGCTATACATGATCTGGTTCCTATAAAGACGTATTCTCAACGGTTTTCGCAAACTCTGTCGATAGAGATGGCCGAGAATGGCTTAACGAACATGAACACTTATACCATTTGCTGCAAGAAGTACATAGTCTGGCCAACCCCCCTAAACTCCACACATTCGTGGCCGAAAACTATTGAGGGTTCTTTTTACAGTAAACTGTAGGTTTTGGAGTTAACAAATCGTGTCCTTTATCAGAATATATTTTTTAGGGTTCTAACTAGAATAACGGAAACCGTGACAACTCATTGACTTGCAGACAGGGTGGTAAACTCAAATCTGATAGTTAGTTTTTATTTGACTTTGAATCAAGATGATTTAGTTATACATCCCTTTCTAACCCCCCCCCAAAAAAAAACTGATGATCAGCAATAACCTGAGTGCTTATAACGCTAAAAATTGGGTTTCGATACCCATAGTGGGCACAGCACAGATAGCCCATTGTGTAGCTTTGTTTTAATAACAACAAACAAACTAACTAAACAAATATACTTTTTTTCTTTTTAGTAGTATTTTTCGATGAGTCACCGGTAATTTTACGGATTACAAGCCAGGTTTGATTTTGGCAGTGGACAGAGTGCAGATAGTCTATTGTGCAGTTTTGTATTAAAAACCAACCATCCAAACGTTTTGATTAGTTGACGCAGTTTTAATACAATAAAGTAACTGTTTAAACTAGAACTGTCGCTTTGTGTTCAACGTTCAGTTTTCACTCGGAGCCCCCCCCCCCAATGGCAAAGCGATATGTCTACGGACTTATTACCTCTAGAAACCGGGTTTCGATACCCGTGGTGGGCAGAGCACATACAGCCCTTTGTATAGCTTTGTGCTTAATAACAGAAAAAAAAACTCACTCAGAGGTTTTAAGAATTCCCTGGGAGATAAACATTATTTCATGACGACACTTGTAAATAGTCAGTTCTCAGTGGCGTTGCGAAGTTCCTGTATTTGGTTGAAGGAGGGTAAATGACTGAATCTTCCCGACAAAATGGGCGTTGCCAAGGTGTAGATAGTGATCCGATCGTATTGTGTTTCGCTTTTTTTGCTTTATTTGCATAGCATATTCAAATGAACCAATTAGAAGTTTGATCACCTTTTGCCGAATATATGCCAAATTTTTCTCGGCATTTTCGTTCTTTGCCTAAAAATTTGTCACAACAAAAAATTATTTAGAAAATTGGATTTGTGCTGACAAATAGAATATGGGGATGGGGACAACACCCCCACACCCTCCTTTGCTAAATCCTTGTCAGTTCTGTATGCTTCTGGAGAAAATATGCGATATTATTCGTATAATTCCCAGAGGTTTCTGTGTTAGACCTAGACTTTTGTAACAATAGTAAACGTTATCCTATATAGGATCGGAATTGTTACGCCTTAGGTGGTACTTTTTATTTACGTAATCCCACCCTCTGTTAAAATTTAGTGTTTCAAAATAACGTGGGTCACTCGAAAGTAAATTTCTTGTGGCAGTCAAAAACTTTGACCAAAGAGATGTATTTCTACTCACTGTGTTCCCTTAATTATCGGTAGATAACAGGGCTAGCCTATTACACTGAAAGTAAAAGTAGTTTAAAATGTGAATCTGGGTTACGAGGTGCTATAAAACAAAGGTAAACACACCTGAAAAAGTCAATGGTTTGAGCACTAACACATGGTCTGTGTCCGAGTTTTAAATATTGAATTTTGAGCTCCGAAAGAAACACAATAGAAGCGAAAATATGCTGGTAAAGATAAGTTTTGACCATTTCAAAAAATAAGTTGTTTTTTTTCATGCAGAACAACTGAAGGATGATAATAGGAAGTTTTTTGTAGAATTTATAAATGGGATTTATTGGCTGGCAGCATTGTTAGACGTCTCAAACGTCGACTCAATGAATCGAAATTAAATGGAATCAGAATCCATTAAACTCGCAGACAAATGAAAATGTCGTTCATTTCTATCAAATTTATTATAACACTAATTATCGAAACAGAGTTCTGTGTCTAGCGGAGAAACACGTAAGCGCTTAATTTAATTCTAATAGTGAAATATATCGAATTAGTGTTTAAGTAATTAACATAAGTCTCGTTTGTTTGTTGTTGTTTTTACGATAGATTGTTCTCTTCATTTCGATGGCTGTCGTTGTTGTCGTAGCCGTTCCTGTCCAATATGGTAACACTCAGCTAACAAGTAGGAGTTACGCTGCCCATGAAACATACGTAAGTAACTTATAACACATAAATAAGACTGGTATACGACTAGCAATCATGTTAATAGTTGTTTGGGAGCAAATGTATGTGCTGGTAGAGTTGTATTTTATTAATGAATTCGCATTCTCTTGATTATAAAACAATATTGTTCATCCGTGATCATCCGAAGCTTTTCAACCATCAAAATTAAGCGGATTTTGAGCAAGAACAATTAGGGACTAGTGACATAGATTTTAGTAATTGTGATTTGATTAATTTCAAAAACTAATGTAATGCGTATAATATATACATATACACTATTTTATTTGTGCCACAAAAACACAATATTTCACACAGAAATATTACCGAAAATTTTACCACAAAATGTTTTAAAACTTCTCTTCATAAATACCGAGAGTAATTGTTTATTTCCGTGATTATTTCTCAATCATATCATAAATTATTTGCCTAATAACTCAGTATAAGATACACAGATTAAAACAGTTTGATTCTGGGCCCCCAGTGGCACAGCGGTATGTCTGCGGACTTACAACGATAGAATCCGGGTTTCGATACCCGTGGTGGGCAGAGCACAGATAGCCCATTGTGTAACTTTGTGCTTAATTACAAATAAACAATAAATTAACGATATATTCTGAAAAATTGTATCCTGTCGGCTAAGGTTAAGACTTTTTAAACATTTCTATTAAAATACGTTATTATGTCGGCTCCAATTAAGACAACCTGTTTGAAAATTTAAAGATATTATCATGTCGGTTCGGATTAAGATCACCGCCTAACTGATTCTATCACTTAATAATAGTGTCCTGAACATTTAGTTAATGATCTTGTTTTCCTGTTTATTGCTTTCAAAATTTAGTAATCCTTTTTATTAATAATTTTACCAGACAATCTGAAGTAAGATATTTGTTTTCTTTTACCTCTTTTTTTTAAATATCATCCTTAACCCATTTACTATCATAAACATTAACGCCCCTATATCCCTCATCCATCTCTAACCCTTGACCATTTTGGGAAACTTAAGCAACTACAGACCTACCGCCTGATTAGTAGTGTGTTAAAATTTCCTTATTAAGTTAGGCCCTGACTAAGACTTTAAAAGTAGACAGTTATTTGTTTCATGTTGTAGTTATTCGAAAACATCTAATTTTAACATATTTATTGTTAGTTATTTTTGATTGCACTAAAACAATCTAATATAAAGTATTGACCTAAACTTACTCGAATCTTATAGTAGAACAACACTAATATTTTTACAGAATCCAGTTCAGCTCTATAGTTATGGTTACCGGATTAAAGATGAGTATGATACTATTCAATTCCGCAAGGAGGAAACGGAAGGAAGCGATGTTATTAAAGGATCTTATGGATACACAGATGTTGCTGGTTTGTACCGAAAGGTAGAGTATATTGCTGATGCTCGTGGTTTTCGTGCTTTAATTAAAACCAATGAACCTGGTACAACAAACCAGAATTCAGCTGACGTTGAGATTATCAGTGAACAGGGACCACAGTTGCACCAAACACTTACAGAGGAATACAGTGCCCGAAATGAAATAGAACGTCCAATTTACAGCCACAAACCCGAACCAAATTATTACCAGCCAGCTTATAATTCGGTGGCGAAAAGAGTGTCTATCCAAAGCTCCGCCTCAAACGCACCACGCTATGCATCCGTGTACAGCGCTCCAGCACTGTCTTCAACATCGACTGATAAAAAAGAAGATAGACTTGAAAAACTCGAAGAATAATATTCTGCGTTACATAATTTAAAAAAGTGACTTTTCTATTTATCGATCTTTCGACTGGTGGCGCAATAACATTTAAGCGATCACAGCAGAATCCCAATACTTTTAATAAATAATTTGCATATTGCATTAGGATATACAAAATAACAACATATACGCACGTATTTATGGTTAGAAATGCTGAATAAAACAAAATAAATTAATAGTATAATATGTTTACATGTAAGTTTTAGAAATAAGTCAATTTTAGCAGTATCTTTAAAAAATTAATCAAAGTTTCGAATATTCGCGCATAGCTACATAAGGACTACCTGAGCTAGTTATATATAACTCTGGATTGATAGGCTAGAGAGAAGGCACCAAGTTAACAGTACCCACAGCCGACTCTCCAACACTTAGACTAATCTAACTGAATAGAGGAATTTGGCTGTCACTCTTATAATGCACCTCCGGCCCTAAAGTGAGGAGCGGGAGTTTGCGGCAATCGAACGAGAACCGTGGACCCTCACTTTCAAAGTTCGGTGCACTGTATTTTGGGTTCAAGATTGCCGCCTCATTGCCCGAAAAATAGTGTGCTTGAAGTATGACGGTTAACTTCCCCACATACACATACACTCACTATTCGGCAAGACAAAGAGTAGGCGGTAGGTGCTGTTGATTAGCTACCTTCCCTTTACTTCAGAATTAGGGATGGCTAAGTACAGATAGTCAATGTGTATATTTGCGCGAAAAGTCTCAACAAACAGTTTGCTTGGAAATACAAGAGTATTTACGTTGGTAAATTATCTTTGGTTTGTTCTTATATTCGCGCAAAGCTACACGAGGGCTATCTGCGCTAGCCGTCCCTAATTAGCAGTGAAATACTGGAGGGAAGGTAACTATTCATCTCCACCCACCGCCAACTCAGGGGCTACTCTTTTTACCTACGAATAGTGGGATTGGCCGTCACATTATAACGCCTCCGCGGCTGAAAGGGCGAGCATGTGTGGTGGGACGGGGATTCGAACCCGCGACCCTCAGATTGCTAGTCGAACGCCCTAACCACCTGGCCCTAATCACCTAACATTAGTTTTGAAAATACTTTTGAAAGTTCAAATATCTGGGTATAGGTATTTTATTGATTATTTAATGGACAAGACATGCGATAACTAAGGAGATTTATTGCACATAACTTGGGTACAACTTGGGACTTTCTTCGTTTAGCACGTGACGTGTCTTGTATGTTTGCCTGATTATTTGTATACAAGAAATGTGGCTTGCTAATGAAGATACAATATTTTTACTTTACTTTTCACTACCTAATATAATGGAAGAGTCTCTTTTGTTGTGTTACGAATTTAATTTTCTTTGTATCACTTTATTTTGTTCTCAAAATAAACATATTCTAAATTAGTGTATTTAACTATACGTGTCTTCTTGTCTTGGATAATTAAACAAAAACGCATGAATAAGGCAAGTTTACAAGCAATTTTACATGTTATTCTTTCCAGTGATGCTAATCTGCCTTTAAAAGAATAGTTTGTAAGTTAATTCAATAATGTAACAACATCTATAAACCTATATTTCATCCATATTACTTACCCATTAATTAACCTGTAGATTTAATCATTTACTTTTCAATCCGCAATTGAATCAATACATTCTCTAAAAGTGTTTTAGTCTATTGCGATTCTTATATGTTTCCTTGGCATTGTATATTCATTCTTGTTTTTTATATATTTATATAAATACAGTATTGGTTCAACCTGTAATTGAATAACTAACGAGTATTTTCTTTCGTTTCGCCTCCTGATGACTCAGTTGTAAGTCAGTGGACTTATAATGCTAAAATTGGGTTTCGATCCCCGCAGAGAGCAGATCATTGTGTAGTTTTGTGCCTTAGAAAAAACAAACGAATTTTTTGTGTTGCTTTTTCGGCTCCTTTTGAGAAAAACATAAATACCCGTTTAACTACATTCAATAAATTAATTAATTCAAAGGTTTTCTGTTAAATCTAAACTAATTTTAGTAAAAAGTAGACATTACTATATATGTGTGTGTATATTGTTTTCTTCAAATATTTAAACAACATTTTAAAAGTGTAAATTTCTGTTTAGTTTTTGTTTATTAGCAGCATCAAACTTTTTAGCTGCTTTAATCATTAAAAACAAATTATAAACAAAAATATCTATACTCCATTTATGGTTTCAATGCAAAACACCAACAACAAAAGAAAAGTACAGTAATTCACCTGAATCTTCTACTTGTTTGGTGCAATAGATTGAAGACGACGTTTCGACCTGGTAACGCGAGTCTCCATTACGTCCCTATGATCCTAAGTTCGTCTCCAAACATTTGCTTGGGAGATGTTTGAAAATAAAACCGAACAAAAAATTACACAAGGTATATGTTTTGATGTTGTTAGATATCGTTTGACATTAATCATCACACCACACTTTAAAAATAATAGTGTTAATACAGTCAGGGTTTATACAAAGTTATTTCGTTTGCATTTTTATCCATTTAGGGGCGCTGATTGCTCCTGTGGTAGAACACTGGATTTCAGAGATGGCTAGCCTGTTCAAGTCCACACTTTAAGTTGCGGGTACCATTATAAGCGTAACAATCAATTCCTTAGCGTTGATTGTGGATGTTAGGGTGCTGCTGATTGATTGCCTTCCCTCTGTTCAATAGTTCAAATTAAGTAGCTTTGTCATAAATACCAAATTCAAATTATTCACTTATGTTGTAAGCTAATATTTATTAAGTGGGTGAATAAACTAAGAACGAGATGTAATTCTAAGATATTTTTTACAACTTTTTGTAAGAAGACTACAGTTAGCACAGTTATAGTCTACTGACCCTACAAATAGTTATGATCCAACACAATACTGTTACGTCTCTGTTCGTTAGTTAATTTTCCGTAAATTCGTTCCGACGAAACTTTAGCGACACAAGTTCTTTCTTAAATAAAGCTGGTTTATTCTTTGTGAATACAACTTTACGATACACTTAATTTCAACAGTCGCTCAGTAACAAACGCTATAATTCTCAACGAACTTCTCACGTGCTCAACTTCAACAATACTCTCTGACTGCAGTTCAATTACTCATTACACTGTTGTTCCGTCACGTTGTGAACGTCTTATATATATATATACAAGACTAACACATATCTAGTAAATGCTAGGGCATTCTTGAAGGAACAGGATATTTCTAGAAACAGGTGGCGTGATACTAGTCACGTGACCTCGCTGACGCAACAATACTATTACGATTGAACGTAATTTAAAAACAACAGTTCTCACGGGCTATTTTTTCTACAAGTAGTTATGATTAAAACGTAATTAATTACTAATATAAAAAAGTTGTGACTAAAATATACTAATCTATTGATTAGATTGAAGTAATCGTGAATTTCACCCTTACTTAACTTGTTTAGAATAAATCTCTAGTCAGATATGTTTTCATGCAGGTGTTCTACATGTAGTATGACTTTCTTGTTAACCGAATTTCGAACGGTTGTAAACATATACTAATCGTTTCACTCGTGTACAAAGTTTGCAGTACGCCAAAGGCTAAAAACTCATATCATTTTGATAGTGTGTCTGAACCTTCTGGAGATAGGCGAGCTCATCTCAAGGGGTGTGTCAGAGTCGTGTGCGATTTAGAATGAGTCAGAGGTTTTTCTTCCCTATAAATATTAATAGGAATAGCCACTGATTTATGCAGCGCTCTAACTTTTGGTCTGAAGCTCAACGGAAAATGAAAATCCTATGTGATTGTGTGTGGAAAGACTCCTCTCAACCCCAGTACCTAGCTAATTAAAGCCGTAACAAATTTAGAGGCCTTCCAATAGGTTGTTGTTGTTGTTTGTGATTAAGTACAAAGCTACACAAAGGGCTATCTGTGTTCTGCCCACCATTGCATTGAAACCCGGTTTCTAGCGGTATAATTCTGCAGACATACCGTCCGGTAGGTGAGCTATATTTGACGACACAGTTATTTTGAATAAAGTATTAATATTCACCAAAGCAAGGTTCTCCTGAGGATGACGTTGTAACGTCGAAACATATGGAGTCGTAAACTTTTTGAAGGCCATACACAGGCCTAAATAAAATGTTTTAAATTGTGTACCAGTTTAA
>NW_013670070.1:89257-91742 GCF_000517525.1 Limulus polyphemus | reverse complement strand
GATTACAGTATAAACACTTTATTAGGTTATTATGATACCGACACGTTGTTGGATTACAGTATAAACACTTTATTGGGTTATTATGATACCGACACGTTGTTGGATTACAGTATAACCCCTTTATTGGGTTATTATGATACCGACACGTTGTTGGATTACAGTATAAGCACTTTATTGGGTTATTATGATACCGACACGTTGTTGGATTACAGTATAACCCCTTTATTGGGTTAAAGTTATTCAGGTTATTATGATACCGACACGTTGTTGGATTACAGTATAAGCACTTTATTGGGTTAATTGTGTTGCAGTATCCCTAGTGTTATTTCACAAATAATTTGGCAAATCTTAAGCAAAATTAGAAAAAAAAAATGTTTTTAATTATATGTATATATATATACGTAACACAGACAAAACCAAAATCGATGGCGCAACCCCCTCACTGCATTGTGTGTCATCATTTAACTTTGCGAAACATTCGACTTGGATAAAGCTATTAGAAGGTCAGGTTGCGAAAGACCTACAAGCTGGTATTGGTCAATAATGATAACGAAGTTGAAAGTGTCACGTTCTTCATAGAATTTCTATTTACTTGTATCCTGTTGGCATGGGGCTGATATACTGTTGTTGTAGCATGTTCTATTATTGGAGATTTTCTTTCGGATTATTTGGTAACTTACTGATAATTTGTTTGTTTATTTCTTCAGTATTCTATACAGGCTACGTTCACTGGTAGGCCTCACTTCACAAACGACGTTTCAACAGTAATTCAGCGTTTAATGGTACGCGTAGCTCAGAAATACATTTAATCGATAACGTCCCTGCAAAACTTCCTCGCTAACCTGTAGATACAAACAACAAACGAGCTGACGGACTAACTTACTAACACGATAAATGACAAACGGACTCACTAACTCTCACTCTCGAATTCATTAAAACTCGTTAATTAACTGACACTGAAAGGATTAACTAACCGAATATGTCTGGCATTTTTTATATTGTACTAATTTCATATAAACTACAGGAAGCCTCGAGATTCCACGGAGGCCTAAACATTTCATGAAACGTCTAAGACTTGACCTAATTATTACATAATCTAAAAAAAAACTCTCTAGTGAACAAAACTTTACAATAATAAAATTTTACCCACAACTCTATGAATGAACTCGCATTCCGACAGAGGTCCTCCTGGCACTGCGTTACACACAAAATATTTTGTTTAGAGTGTTTACATCTGTACCTTGACACCGGTGGGGTGAGGGATTAGTAACCTCAAAATTGGGAGCAATGATCTGGGGTAACATGTATATGTAGGACGTGTTCGTGAGATATATGATTAACAGCCAGTGATACACGCAACCACAACTCTGATTTTCTACACGGAAAAACAAACTATCTGATATTGTGTCACACTGGGCCTGTAGGCCAAGATAATGAGTAAATAATCGTCCATTTTTCTATGTACTAAAAACAAACTATCTGATATTGTGTCACACTGGGCCTGTAGGCCAAGATAATGAGTAAATAATCGTCCATTTTTCTATGTACTAAAAACAAACTATCTGATATTGTGTCACACTGGGCCTGTAGGCCAAGATAATGAGTAAATAATCGCCCGTTTTTCTATGTACTAAAAACAAACTATCCGACATTGTGTCACACTGGGCCTGTAGGCCAAGATAATGAGTAAATAATTGCCCATTTTTCTATGTACTAATAATGTACTTGTGTGTTCGCGGGAAACTGATACGAAGAATACGTGAAAAATGTTTGTTTGTTGAATTTCGCGCAGAGCTACACGAGGGTTATCTGCGCTAGCCATCCCTAATTCAAAAATGATAAACTAGAGGTGAGGTAGCTAGTCAACATTACCCATCGCCAGCTCTTGGACTACACTTTTATCAATAAATAATGGGATTGACCGTCACATTATAACGCCGCCACGCCTGAAAGGGCGAGCATGTTCGGTGACGAGATTCGAGCTCGCGACCCGCAGACTGCGAGCCAACTGCCCTAAGTATCAGGTCATGCGAGGCTCATGTGAAAAGGAATATTTATAAATAAATGTGAGGCTGTCAAACATAAACTAGCAGAGCTGGGTAGGAAAAATAAAGTCTTGCATTAAACTTCTACTCAAAAACCGGGCTTCGATACCCGTGTTGGGCAAAGCACAAATAATCCATTGTGTAACTTTGCGCTTAACAACAAACAAACAATACGCTAACGGCTGATCAGGGGAATTTGAATTTTCTATCTGAAAGGGATATTTTGCGCACGTGGACTATACGACCAGGTCAGAGAAGTTTAGGGTTCAGGAATAGCCGTCCCTAATTTTTAACAGACGGACGGCAGCTGGCCAGCAGAGCCCGCCACCACAATAGCTTTGTTCGTCTTATTGAATAGAGTAACGGGGGTGCCTGTCATTTGAAAATGCGCTCACATCGGTTTGTTTGTTTGTTATCGATTTCGCGCAAAGCTACACGAG
>NW_013670070.1:84041-89203 GCF_000517525.1 Limulus polyphemus | reverse complement strand
CACCCTCACGGCTGAAAGGGCGAGCATGTTTGGTGTGACGGGGATTCGAACCCGCGACCCACAAGTCGAGCGCCCTAACCACCTGGAATGTATTTGTAACATTATATCTCGAACTCTGAACCCTGCGATCCGATATGCTAACTACTAAGCCACACCCGGCCTAGATTAAAACTAGCTTTTAGGAAGGAGGTGATTTGAATAATATATTTGACTGGTATATATATATATATATATATTCGATTTGATGGCCATTATACGGTAGTCAACACTAAGAATATGTTTTTACAAATTCGCCGACAGTTGATTGTTTTTGTTTGTTTTTGAATTTATGTACAAAGCTACACGATGGGCTATCTGTGCTCTGCCCACCACGGGTATCGAAACCCGGTTTCCAACGTTGTAAGTCCGCAGACATACCTATGTGCTACTGTGGGGGGGGCGAAAATTGAAGTGGGGGTTTAAAAACCACCAAGTTTGTAAACGTGAGTACCGACACTGAACAACGGCGTAGTCGGGCATGCGCAATATGCGCACGTGCGTATACACTTTGTTTTTCTTTGCTCGTTGTAATTCCGATGACTTTTCTCTAAAGTATCTTTTAAAGAGAATCACAGTCATTCTTGCGATAGCTATAGCCACGTATCTTTGTAAGCAAATATGATTTTGAACCAAATCACTGTTTTGTGTTCATACCAATGACCAGTCTCGTGCGTATGGGTTTTAAAAGTCTGGCTACGCCCCTGCCGAATATCATGGGTTAAATTGAATTTATGCGTTTCAGATGAGAAATACATAAAGTATGATGAAAGGAGGGGAAAATTTGGAAGGATTAATTGATACCATCCCGCATGTGTTTTTTGCGGGGGGGGGGTAGTATTCTGTGTGTGTGTGTGTGTGTTGCAGCTTTTCTTCATATCGTATTCGGGGGGGCGGGGATATTCTGTGTGCGTTGCAGCTTTTTTTTTCATGTTGTATTACGATGTATGGTTTCTGTTTTGTTATGTTCTCGAGAACGATTTCATTTTACGAACGTTTTCATCAAACCCACCGAAAGGGGGACGAGAGAGAGAAAACAGCAAATATATATATATATGGAGTGAATCAAATCACTATGGAATGTTTAAACAAACGTTAACCACGCCTTTCATTACTTACGAGTGTACGCTGCATCATTCCAAAAAAATTATTCGATGGGGGGGGGGGGGTAGCACATTCTTCCCCGGAACCCAGACCGGCGTATTTTTTTTTTCGTTCGAGATAACCACTTTTGTCGGGTTTGATAAAATGGTGTTAGTTCTGTACGCGAGATCGATCAATACAGAAAGTTCTTTGCGAATTAAAGCAAGATGGCGCGTTTACACAAGTGGCTCATTTCTGTTCTCTGGTGTTTTGTGTAGGACATGCTAGACATTTCTACCAATTTACCGTTTCAGTTCGAGATAAAAATTATTAAATTCCTTTTTTTTCTTCTTCTTCTTTCGAGCTTTTGCCTGTATTTCTAAACACACACAGACACACCTACTCAAATTTAAATACAAAATCCGTTGTCTATTATCTCTAATCATTCTGTTCTATTGGACATCTACACCTTATCTGCACTTTGACTCTAACAGTATGAAAGTATCTGAGACTTTCTCTAGCTTGCTCACTGTAGATTTAGCAATCAAGTTTTCGGTACCACAAGTTGGCGTATGAAACAAATTCGTTCCCGCTGGATATCACAAAAATAGTGCTTCTGGAGCCAAACTGAGGAAGGCACCACGAGCTGTCATCAGCTCAGATACGGGTCAATGATAAGAAAAGTCACTCATTGGTTTTGTAACGTGTACTAAAAGGCATGCTTGACTTATCCGTTTCAGACTTTAGTTAGGTCGAACTTAATTTTTTTATATCTTATTTTGTCAATCTCGACATAATACGATAAGGAATTTAAGTGTTGTTTACATATTCGTGTTATGCACATAGTAAAACTCAGAATAACTCAGTCATTACTTCTGTACTTTTTGCTTTTTTTTTGGAAACTGAAGAGCACTTTTGCAGTATTGTTGAAGGCCCCTCAGCCCAACTCTGGAGCAGTATTGTTGAATTGACCCCAAGTCAAATCTGGAGAGTATTGTTTAATGCCCCTCAGCCCATCTCTGGAGCAGTATTGTTTAATATCAGAAAATCAGACTTAATAAAAGAGCAAATGAATCCACTGAACCGACACTATCAAAGAAACTATCTAATCAAGCCTATTCGCGCTTATTTTTCCAAAAGCTTTGGTTGATAAGTGTATTACAATAGTGCTGATGATATATATCGACCATACATAGAACTTCATAATAAAAGCAATAAACTGTATGGAAGAACGTGTAAAAATATTTCAGTTTCGCAGTCATTCTAAATATATTCGAGAATGCAATATCAACGCTAACTGAAATGTCAAGAAAGGTGTTGTTACTATTTGAGTGGATTTTGGGGACAAGCTCAACCAGAAAATGTTTCATTCGATGGAGGGAAATAGGGTAATCTGGTGCATTTATTGAATCAATAGGTCGTAGAGTTTGATCTGGATCCAACCGGTCAACAACCAACAGTTCGTTATGGAAAGCTGCTAATTTGACCAAAACGCGATTTAGTATTAATATTATGATTATTTTTTTTTACTGCCCCCCAGTGGCACAGCGGTATGTCTGCAGACTTACAACGCTAGAATCCGGGTGTCGATACCCGTGGTGGGCAGAGCACAGATAGCCCTTGTGTAGCTTTGTGCATAATTAAAAACAAAGAAACAAACAAATTTTTTTACTAATGCGTATGAGCATGAGTCTCACACTCAATGGGTGAATGTTCGTAGCACTTCAAGTTAGAAAACCTCTAGCTGAAAATAATTTTTAGCCGCGGCATATCGGCTCATAGAACGGCTCTGAATTTTTCAAATACAAACTTTTAGCTCATAACTCCGTCCTCTCTTGGCCGATTTGCGATCTAATCACAGTTTTGGACCCAGGAGGTCAAACCCTTTCGTCTCTAATTTAGCAGTGTAAAACTAGAGGGAAGGCAGCTAGTCATCATCACCAACCGCCAACTCTTGGGCTACTCTTTTACCAGCGAATAGATGGATTGATCATTACATTAAAACGCTCCCACGGCTGAAAGGGCGAGCATGTTTGGTTTTACTGATTCATAGCTATCTTTATAGATATATGTACAGTGTGTATAAAGTAACGTTTACACGACTGCCATAAGATAATTTGTTACCTTGCATGTTTATAAATTTCTTGGTATGTGTGAACAGAGCGTGGCTTAGTCATGGCCGTCCTCGGGTAGGGGGGGGGGGGGTGCAAGAGGGGCAATTACCCCCCAGAAAAGGAAAAACATAATTATTTCTTTATTCATTCAGCCCGTGTATATGAATTGTTTTTAAATTCACGATTTCACACTACTCCCCCCTCTGGAAAACTTTGCCCTCCCTGGAAAAATTTCTGCGGACGCCCATAGGCCTAGTGGTTGTCGTGCCGAACTGTATGGTTGAGATTCCGTGCTTCGCGTCCCGTTACCAGAAAGTCAAGTAGTATTGAACAACGCAATTGTGTCCGGGTCACGATGAAAGTAAAGTGGAACTGAACAATGAAATTGTGTCCGGGTCACGATGAAAGTCGAGTAAAACTGAACAATGAAATTGTGTCCGGGTCACGATGAAAGTCGAGTAGAACTGAACAATGAAATTGTGTCCGGGTCACGATGAAAGTCAAGTAGAACTGAACAATGAAATTGTGTCCGGATTTCAAACATCATATTGCATTCTTTGTCCAATAGACGACGTGACCTCTGTTCCCTGACAGCATTAACCAGCTATTCATTTTAGTTGACGTCATAGTTCGGCCGGTATAGGATTTTCCAGTTTTAACTAGTTTTAACCTAGGCTCAAAATTTACTGAAATATCCTTGTAGGTAGAAGACATCATTTAACAAAAGAAGAAAGTTTAACTTTACACTAGAAAAGAGAGCGACTGAAACACGGTTACCGGATGAGGAAGCCAACACATTTTTTTTTAAGCAGCACTAAGAAAGCCAAGATTGCTGTAAGATTCGCTCCTATATCGTTGCCCCCAGTAATTCAGCAGTAATTCTGAAAGCTAAAAAATCGGGTTTCGATACCCATGGTGAGCAAAGCACAGATACCCTATTGTGTAGCTTTGCACTTAACAACAAACAAACTTACATCGTCCTCCTTATAAGAAACAGAAGATTGAAAGAAGTATCGTTACTTAAGTTTGTGTTAAGAAAGACGAGATTACCTATTTCTTTATCTTCTGGCGTGCTGATCAAAGGAAGCCGCCCGTTTCTTATCGCTTCATTGTTTTACTTTGAGAGCCGGAGCAGACATTATGACATAAGTCTCTTGTTTTTACGATCCGCCCAGCTCGTGAAGAAAAAACAATACTTTTTGTAAATGACAGTTTTCTCTTTTTTGTTGTCATTTTACTGTTATTGTTTTGTATAATATCAAAATGTCAGTAATTCTGATGATTTTATGTTTGCTTTGTTCGTCCCTGGTGAGTTAGTAAACAAACTCTATCGACCATTTTTTTAGTAGCAAGGGAATATAAGTTATGGTTTGTTCCATTGCAAGTTATGGTTTGTTGTATTGTAAGTTATTATTTGTTCTATTGTAAGTTGTGATTTGTTCTATTGTAAGTTATGGTTTGTTTTATTGTAAGTTGTGATTTGTTCTATTGTAAGTTATGGTTTGTTCCATTGTAAGTTGTGATTTGTTCTATTGTAAGTTATGGTTTGTTCTAATGTAAGTTATGGTTTATTCTATTGTAAGTTATGGTTTGTTTTATTGTAAGTTGTGATTTGTTCTATTGAAAGTTATGGTTTGTTCTATTGTAAGTTATAGTTTGTTCTATTGTAAGTTGTGATTTGTTCTATTGTAAATTATGGTTTGTTCTATTGTAAGTTATGGTTTATTCTATTGTAAGTTGTGATTTGTTCTATTGTAAGTTATGGTTTGTTCTATTGTAAGTTATGGTTTGTTCTATTGCAAGTTATGGTTTGTTCCATTGTAAGTTATGGTTTGTTCTAATGTAAGCTATGGTTTGTTCTAATGTAAGTTATGGTTTGTTCTATTGTAAGTTATGGTTTGTTCTATTGTAAGTTATGGTTTGTTCTAT
>NW_013670070.1:79963-82883 GCF_000517525.1 Limulus polyphemus | reverse complement strand
TCTAATGTAAGTTATGGTTTGTTCTATTGTAAGTTATGGTTTGTTCTATTGTAAGTTATGGTTTGTTCTATTGTAAGTTATAGTTTGTTCTATTATAAGTTGTGATTTGTTCTATTGTAAGTTATGGTTTGTTCTATTGTAAGTTATGGTTTATTCTATTGTAAGTTATGCTTTGTTCTATTGTAAGTTATGGTTTATTCTATTGTAAGTTATGGTTTGTTCCATTGTAAGTTATTATTAATCCTATTGTAAGTTGTGATTTGTTCTATTGTAAGTTGTGATTTGTTCTATTGTAAGTTATGGTTAATTCTATTGTAAGTTATGGTTTATTCTATTGTAAGTTATGGTTTGTTATAATGTAAGTTATGGTTTGTTCTATTGTAAGTTATGGTTTTTTCTATTGTAAGTTATGGTTTATCCTATTGTAAGTTATGGTTTGTTCTATTGTAAGCTATGATTTATTCTATTGCAAGTTATGATTTATTCTATTGTAAGTTATGGTTTATTCTATTGTAAGTTATGGTTTGTTCTATTGTAAGCTATGGTTTATTCTATTGCAAGTTATGGTTTGTTCTATTGTAAGTTATGGTTTTTTCTATTGTAAGCTATGGTTTATTCTATTGTAAGCTATGGTTTGTTCTATTGTAAGTTATGGTTTGTTCTATTGTAAGTTATGGTTTATTCTATTGTAAGTTATGCTTTGTTCTATTGTAAGTTATATTTTATATCGAGATTTAAAATAAAAGATAAATAACACCAGTAAAAATATGAGTTTTAAATTTTGATGAACGAACCAAAATCCTCTTCTTCATGCTCTTTCGCTCTGCTAAAAATCCGAAGTTGAACATTTTGAATCATTTGTAGTTAAATTTTATGGTAATCGTTTTACTTCGACTTTCTCAAAACAGATGTCGCTGTTTCATTATAGCGTTCCAGACATACCATCTGAAAAATTATGTATGATGAAAATTATTACAAATCATAGGGTATATTTATGCGTTAAGTTGAAATTAAGCTATGAACAAATTAACGTAAGTAACCCAAAGTGCCCTCCAGTGGCACAGCGGTATATGTCTGGGGACTTATACCGCTAAAAACCATGATTCCATACCTGTGGTGGGCATAGCACAGATAACCCATTGTGTAGCTTTGTATTTATCTACAAACAAACAAAGACACCCAAAGCGTAGAAGGTGTCGAAAAATCATTTATTCGATTTGACAAACATGAATGTGGAAAACTAACTCTCCTGTAGGAATATCGTTCTATCGTTATGATGTTCAAATTTGAATTTAGCAAAACATTTCGGACATGAACAGCGGTGGTGTTATCTCTTGTGGTAATCTAACAATTTCCAAGTATTTGACATGTTTCCGAAACGTTTGAGTTATTTTTGGACGCTTTCCCAGTAACATCCCCGTAGGGGATTAAGACCAGGTTTTAAAAAAGATTTTTGAATTTACTTCAAGGCTGAAATTCTTGATAAGTTTAAAGCTTCAGAAATTTACAGAACTGAAAATTGGAGCAACTAGCATTAACCTCAAACTATCTACTAGACCACGGCTGGCCAGAATTAACCTGTAACAGAAAACTGAAAACATTCTAAAACTAGACGTTAAGTTTTGTGTTGTATATTGACGTCATTTCATATTTCCTGGAGTAACCTGGGGCAACCTGGGCCATACTTATCGAACATCGGTCATGTGCCAGATACGTACTTTCATCACTCAAGCGTAACGTAATATATTTCCTCAGACATATCACCATCGTCCTCTGATAATCGAATTTCCTTTTTAGACTGTAATAATCTAAGTTTGTGTTCCATTCAGAATTAGAGGCATCAGTAGTGATGGAATGAATTCTCGATCTGTTTCTAGTAATCAGTTATGGTCTCTGTAAAACAAAAAACTAGTATGCTTTGTCGTTAGTTACACATACATATATATATATATATATGTACAGCTTTAGTGTGTACTAAAAAATTCTAATATGTTAAGCAACACTACTTTCAAACCATTAACGGTGAAAAATTAAAACTTAATTTTAACACTGCCTTTTCACAATTAATTAACGCATGTATGATCCAGTTAAGTTTGGTATCTGTGAAACATAGCTGAGATTTTTACATTAGAGAAATTAGAAAAAGAGTAACTACTTTTCAAGCATATTTTCGTTGTCAAGTTTTTTAATCTTGCTTATGGCAAGAAAATGTTTAAATTCCTTCAAACTTATAATAATTGATTCCACTGATGAAATATTCATCCACATTTTCAACAAAAACTATTTGAGAGTAATTTGTCAGAACGTGACCATAATTATCAGAATATTATTCATTATATTATAACATTAGCCAAAAAAAAAAAGACATTCAATTATACTGAAACTGAGAAACTGTATTTTTAGTCGCGGCATATCGGCTCATAGAATGAGTCTGAGTTTTTTTTCAAGTGCAAACTTTTAGCTCATAACTCCGTCATCTCTTGGCCGATTTGAGATATAATTACAGTTTCGGACTCAGAAGGTCAAACCCTTTCGATTGATCTATTTGACCACGCCCAAGGTCTCATAGATTAATTTACTCTAATCCTGCCGCGGTTATTGAGGATTCCTTCTTGTTCATAATATCAGTTCATTTATTTTTTTCTTCTTTGATCTTTTACCAACTTTCAAATTAAATATTTATCACACTAAGATGTAATTGAAAAGGAACAACGTTTCCTGTTTCATGTATTGGTTGCAAATCTTTATGTTAAAACATCGTGTTGTACATATTGAATACACAGTTAAAACATCGTGTTCTACATACTGAATACACAGTTAAAACATCGTGTTGTACATACTGAATACACAGTTAAAACATCGTGTTGTACATACTGAATACACAGTTAAAACATCGTGTTGTACATACTGAATACACAGT
>NW_013670070.1:76463-79030 GCF_000517525.1 Limulus polyphemus | reverse complement strand
TGGTAAAAGAGTAGCCCAAGAGTTGGCGGTGGGTGGTGATGACTAGCTGCCTTCTCTCTAGTCTTACACTGCTAAATTAGGGAAGGCTAGCCCATATAGCCCTCTTGTAGCTTTGCGCGAAATCCATAACAAACATTGTCTGACCTCTTGGCTCCAAATTATAGAGAAGTTTCTACGACAACAGGCTATGAATCATGAACCCTTGGAACCACAGTCCGAGCACGCTAACCACTTGGTCACGCCCGACCAAAGCTTTATTCATGCGCAAAGCTGCACAATGGGTTATCTGTGCTGTGCTTACCACATATATGGAACTCCGAGTTTTAGCGTCATAAGATCTGAGATGTAATTCTGAGCCACCTGGGGAGGACAAAAATAAGTGTGTTAGTAAATATTTGGAAACGGTCCGTTACTCCTGCATTACTCCCAGTATTAATTTACTAAACAACAAAAGAAACCAAGTTAGTTTTGTTCTGTTGCTTAGGCTAAAACAAGAACACGAAACCCAAAGGAGGTAGAATATAATCAACCAGAGATGTATAAAGAAATGAGCACAGGAATATCCGGCGTCACCTGAAGAAGACAGTGGTGCCCTCTCACGTTCCGTAGCCCAAAATGATAAAAAATTTTAATAAAATTTGTGATTTTAATAAGAGTGGAATTATACCAATAACGCATTCTTGACTCACCTAGAAGATTATAGAAAGTTAAATTTTGTTCTCAAGTTCTTGTTCGAACCATACTAAATCTGGTCGAGGTCATGTGTTTATTCAGCCTTAGGCCTTACTTTCTGTTGGAGGATCCAGTCAATGAGACATGGAATGAGTCCTATTCCACCTTACACGTTTGAGACAGCTCTACGACTGTCACAAGAGCGGAGATATTTTTAGATGCATGTGATCTAGTTTTCTGACTGGTCAGGTACGGAAAGAACTGGTATGAACTGCAAATATATTATTGAGTTTTGACCTTCTAAGATATTCGACCTTGTACTCTTGTAGAGCTCTATCTTTTAATTTCGTTTATTTAATTAAATTTCCTATTATTTATGTTTTTTTTTTACTCGAATGCAGTTTGTTTGTTTTTATATATATTTTAATTCAATCTAAAGACGCAATATTCCTCCACTCAGACGATCAGATATTCGACCTTGTACTCTTGTAGAGCTCCATCTTTCAATTTCGTTTATTTAATTAAATTTCCTATTATTTATCTCTTTTTTTTACTCAAATGCAGTTTGTTTGTTTTTATATATATATTAATTCAATCTAAAGACGCAATATTCCTCCACTCAGACGATCAGCCAGCTTTCAGTTTATGAGTCTCGCATCCTCCCAGTGGCAAAGCGGTATATCTGCGGACTTACAACGCTAAAAACCGGGTTTCGATACCCGTGGTGGGCAGAGCACAGATATCCTGCTTAACTACAAACAAACAATGAGCCTCGCGCATGTATTTAGTTAATAAATTGTTGAATTTTATTCAACTTCGCATATTTTTGATATATTTTATTACACCTAATAATCCTTCCACGTAATACGTATCCGTGAATCTTTTGTTTTTGCGAAAATCAGGTAATTATAGGTTAATCAGTGGTTGGTTTTGAATTTCACGCAAAGCTACACGAGGGCTATCTGCGCTAGCCATCCCTAATTTAGCAGTGTAAGACTAGAGGGAAGGCAGCTAGTCATCACCACCCACCACCAACTCTTGGGCTACTCTTTTACCAATGAATAGTGGGATTGGCCGTCACATTATAACGTCCCCACGGCTGAAAGGGCGAGCTTGTTTGGTGTGATGGATATTCGAACCCGCGACCCACAGATTGCGAGTAGAGCGCCCCCTAACCACTTGGCTGTTGTTTTGATTGCTCATAAATTAAATAGTCAGTATTTAGGGAAAAAATGCAAAAATCATCTGAGAATTTTTACAGAAACAACAATTAAAAAATAATTTGTGTTTTTTTTTGCAGGTGTAAATAACTTTTTTGTTTGTGTTTTGTTTGTTTTTTTTGCAGGTGTAAATAACTTTTTTGTTTGTGTTTTGTTTCACTTTGCTGTAACTATACATTTTTTCCTTTGGTTATATTATAACTTTTGTAAATATATATTAGTTTGTTGCCCCCCCCAGTGGCACAGCGTTATGTCTGCGGACTTACAACGCTAAAAACCGGGTTTCGATACCCGTGGTGGGCAGAGCACAGATAGTCCATTGTGTAGCTTTGTGCTTAACCAAAAAGAAACAAATTAGTTTGTTTGTTTTTTTACTTTGGCAATGCTATCATCTTAATAATCATATTATTTTTATGCTATAATTTCAATACTTATGTTGATATTTTGTTTGGTGAAATAGTTTTAGTAACGACCTACAGAGGTACTAGTAAATATATATATATGTGTCATATATGTTGGCCCAGCATGGCCAGATGGTTAAGGCACTCGACTCGCAATCCCCGTCAAACCAAACATGCTCGCTCTTTCAGCCGTGGGGGCGTTATAATGTGACGGTCAATCCCACTATTCGTTGGTAAAAGAGTAGCCCAAGAGTTGGCAGTGGGTGGTGATGAC
>NW_013670070.1:71947-75463 GCF_000517525.1 Limulus polyphemus | reverse complement strand
GATGGGTGGTGATGACTAGCTGCCTTCCCTCTAGTCTTACACTGCTAAATTAGGGACGGCTAGCGCAGATAGCCCTCGTGTAGCTTTGCGCGAAATTCCAAAACAAAACAAACAAAAACGAAACAAGCGACAACATTAAGTATTTTATAGGATGTGTTTGGTGTTATAACTGAACACAGTGTTGATAAAGTAGATTTACAGTATATTGAGAGTTAAACAATATATTTCGAAAACGATGGAGTATCCGTGTGGATGGATAAAAAAAACGATTTTTTTTTAATACTGGCATTGATATTTTAAAATAATAATAATAATATATTTTTGTGTTATTGTTGATCGAAATATGTCATTTGTAATAAATTAACAGAGAATATTTATCGAATTCATTGTTTGTTAATGTTAAAAAAAAACAAAAAAAACTACCCGTGTCATTTCTGGACACTTTCGACGTTCCTAGAATAACGTCCATAGTTATCAGACCAGGTTTAGATTAATTTTTATTCTATATATAAAATACTCTAAACCTGATCTGAAAACCATGGACGTTATACTAGTCTATATATAAAAAAACAAGAAATCTAAACATGGTCTGAAAACTATGGACGTTATAATAGGAACACTGAAAGTGTCCAGAAATAATTCAAAACGTTTTGAAAACATACCAAATAGTCATTCTTTTAGATTTTTAGATTGTCACAAGAGTTTGTTTGGTTGTTGTAAGTCACAAATCTACACAACAGGCTATCTGTGCTCTGCCCACCACGGATATCGAAACCCGATTTTTATTGTTATAAGCCTTCAGAATTATTGCTACGCCATTTGAGAGAGAGAGGGGGGGGGGCGACACCACTGATGTGCCCGTTCAAAACATTTTGCTAATTTCAAAGTTGAGTCTACCGGTGGGACAGCGGTAAGTCTTCGGATTTACAATGCTAAAATCAGGTGTTCGATTCCCCTCGGTGGACACAGCCTGATGTGGCTTTTCTATAAGAAAACACTCGCATTCAAAGTTGAACATTGTAATGATATTCTAACAGGAAAGTCAATTTATGTAAGCACATAATTTTTTCCCCCCATTTGGCTGTTTGCCAAATCGAATGAATGATTTTTCGTCCCCTTCTATGTTTCGTGTTTCGTCTTTAGAACCCAAATTAAGTTTGTCGAACTTATTCTTCAAAGCTAAGTTTGTCCTTAATGCTAAATTATACCTATATTTGACGACTTAGAATGAAGAAGTTTGTTTGTTGTAGATCAAAGCCACATTGGGCTATTTGTTGTGTCCACCGCGGGTAATCGAACCACAGATTTATGCGTTGTAAGTCCTTAGACTTATCGCTATCCCATCAGGGGATAAAATGAAGACGAGGGCTGTCAAATGTAATTTTCCAGGTGGTATACTTAGTAACCTAGAAAAATGTAACAGTGATGTCCAGTTCCGTAAAAAAAACCAAAATGCCGAAATCCGGTGTTTAGCAGTATAAGTCCGCAGACATATATAAGTCCGCTGACATACCACTGTGCCACTTGGGGCTAGCTTGTTAAAGTGTGAATCTGTAAATCTGTGGTTCGCGTCCCGTTGCTGCAAGATCGCACTCAATACTTTGGGAATGTGGGGGGCACTATAAAAGTTAAAGTCAAATCCCACTGTTCTATTAGAGTAGCCAAAGAGTTGGCGTTCTTTGCTGTTCATTAACTCCCTTAATCTATCAGTTCAAAATTAGGAATGGCTAGCGCAGCTAACCCTTGTTTAGCTTTGTGCAATTGTTCGAGACAAACAAACCTTATTAGATAAACATTAATAGGTATGACTTATTGTTAGGACATAATTGTATCCTGGTGAGTATGAATTTCACAAACACAACACCGTATTATGACCGGTTTGGGAGAGTTCTAAACGATCTTACAATCCAGAGCTGAGCAACTTTCTTTTGCTTCAGTTTCTATGTAGTCGCTAAATAAAAACTAAATCCAAATTTTTCGTAAACTGATAAAAAAGGGCTAAGGATATTTAGTGGATATAGATCTTTAAACCAATGTTTCTTCCTTATCAGTGATTTCATTAGCCATAAAAGAGACACATAGGCATAAAAACGTAATTAGAAAAAAAAAACAGTCACAATTTTTTTATTACCTAGGCTATTATGTTGTCGCAGACGATTTATTGTCCATAAACAAAGATTTCCATACTCACGCTTTAACTTTTTTGTAGAAAATTGCGTTAGTCTCACCACACTAGATTATTATGTCAATGATCAGTTCCGCTATACATATTCAAGAGAGATAAACCTCCAACTCATACTAACTTGTACAATTCTCTTCACCACCCCTCGAAATGAATAAGACCTGAAGGTCGTGACACAGAAACGTGGCCAGGATAAAATAAACCCTGTTGAACAATTGTGGTATGTGACCTTTGCCTCAGCTAAAAGGCAGTATACTAAGGATTAAACTCTGTCCTTTTTATCTCCAAGTCATCGCGAGACTTTGCTTGCAGCACATCTGATATATTCCTATAGTTAGAGATCTAGTGCATAGATGGCGCTGACTAATGCTATTTAAGTATGAATCTCAGCTTATTCAGTGCATATTCACAGGAAAATGAAATTTCACCAGGCCACATTATTCTTGTTCATCGCAGTTGTGTGGGCAGTAATTGGTGAGTTAGTAAGCAAACTTTATTGACAAATTTGCATTTTCTAATAGAAAAGGTACAAGAATAAGTATTTCGATTTGTTATATGCTTTGATAAGCTATGGAACTCAAGAATAAGCTTTGTTATATTTCTCGATATTTTTTGCAATTCATCTATTTATATTCCCATAGTTTAGTATAGATGACGCTTTACGAAACTATTTAATCATTTGTAATCACAGCTTATAATGTTTTCACTGTTGATTACTTGGGATTTATTCGAACTGGATTTATCTTAGATTTTACGGAACTTGTTGTTGTTGTTTGTTATTAAGCACAAAGCTACACAAAGGGGTATCTGTGCTCACTAGACTACACCCTAAACGCGACCTGCTTGACGAGGAAATTCTTTAATGTCATCATAAGGTATTTCTGTTTGAAATTCCAAAGGACGTCTCTAAAATATCTAACTTTTTACCAAGCCTTATGCACACAGTCTACAAAATAACTTATAACATGCAAGCTTCAGTTAACTACAGCGTCGCTTTATACATAGATATTATACATATGTTATTTAAAACTAACTAAACCGTGCGTAACGTAAACCTCACTCTCATAGTTATGGATTTTAATAAGTTTATTGTAAGGTTATCTCCTGCAAACCAATGATGATGCTGTGTATAAACACTGATAAATACACTTACTTAAGTTTATTTAAATATGAGTCCACCACAAATGTAAAGTAAAAACAATCCTGATCCTATATCAAAATGAAACAGTAAGGATTTAACATACCGTTAGGACAGACACTACGATCCTGTCCCGGTTCTAAACTAAGGAAACTATAACATATATGTTTGTTTGTTTTTTGAATTTCGCGCAAAG
>NW_013670070.1:63381-71056 GCF_000517525.1 Limulus polyphemus | reverse complement strand
CGAGCGCCTTATCCACCTGGCCATGCCGGGCCAAATAATGTTGTCGCTGTCTCATCAAACGTTGGAAAGGTTATAGTTTCTTAATCTACTTTACAAGAAAAAAAAAAAAGCCACGTAACGTTTGTTAATTCGTTAACACCTACGTAGGCAACTCTGGACTCAAAATCCTCTTGTACAAGACAAATTTGAATTGTGTTGTTTCGATGAGATATCCACCATCGATTCAACAACAGGAGTAAGCTACCGTGGAGTTTCTATAGTTTTATTTAAGTATACACAGGTGATTATTGTTGTTTAGCCTAATGTGTCTTTGGTTTTCATATATCTTACAGCGCTCGCTTCTACCACTGTTCCCTGTCCTCTTCTTTACAACCCCGTTTGTGGGGCTGATGGAGAAGTCTACAGCAACGATTGTTTTCTACATAATGCGGGGTAAGTTTTACGCATATCTATGTCCATCTTATAAATATATATATATATATATATTAGTTATCTAAACAATATGATCGATAGTTTCCTAACCCCCGCTTACAAACAACAAGATTTTAATCCAACAACTTCGGAGTTTCTTTTCCACCCCCACTTAAAAATTGTTTGTTTGTGTAAGACTAGAGGGAAGCCAACTAGTCATCACCTCCCACCGCCAACTCTTGGGCTACTCTTTGAACAACGAATAGTGGGATTGACCGTCACATTATAACGCCCCCACGGCTGAAAGGACGAGCATGTTTGGTGTGACGGGAATTCGAACCCGCGACCCGCAAGGTTGCGAGTCGAGCACCCTAACCACCTGGCCATGCAGGGGCCCTAACCACCTGGCCATGTCCACTTGAAGAACTGTTGATGAACAACTGTCTTGTCTTAACATTAAGCTCATTTTATTGTATAAACTTAAAGAGTAATTCACTTCAACACTATATATAATTTCCTACCTACATCTAATCCACCGCACAAGCTATGTGTATTAGGTTTAGAACACAATTTTTATCTTCAGAATGTTGATATGTATTATTATCTCTAGCTTCTACTATATATCATGTTAAAAACATACTTTGTTATTATTGCTCCTGTCCTTCAAGTGGCTCAAAGGTACGTCTGAAGGTTTGTTTGCTATACAAAAAGTTATCTTTGTCCTGCCCTCCTCGGGTATCGAAACCCGATTTCTTAGCGTTGTAAGTCCGTAGATATACCGTTGTGCCACTAGGGGGCCACATTGGGCTATCTGCTGTGTTCATCGAGGAGAATCGAATCCCTGATTTTAGCATTGTAAATCCGAAGACTTACCGCTGTCCCACCAGGGGACACGTCTGAAGGCTTATGACTTTAAAAACCGAGTTTATATACCCGTGGTGGGCACAGCAAAGATAGCCTACTGTTTAGCTTTGTGCGTAACAACAAAATAACTGTTGTTCTTCTGGAAACTGAAGAAAAAGCAAAAAAATTGTTCAGCTCTGGGTTGTAAGGTCGTTTAAAGCAACAACAACAACAAAAAACAAAGTGGCCAAACAAACTTGTTAAATTGTGTACAAAATATACGTTATTTCTTATCTTTTAAATAAAGCACTTTTTTTTAGGCGACAGAGGTAATTTTTCTTATAAGTAATTATTTTAATAACAGGTTGTTTTCAAAATGGGGGAACGTAAAGTTAATCTGTTGTGATACTATATTTTTACCATAGACTGCTTTGTTTACCAATTCCACGATTTAACATTAAAATGTATTTATGTAGTCACTAAATAAAAACTAAATCCAAATTTTTCGTAAACTGATAAAAAAAAAGGGCTAAGGAGTTTTAATGGATATAGATCTTTGAACCAATGTTTCTTCCCTATCAGTGATTTCATTAGCCATAAAAGAGACAAACAGGCAAAAAAAACAGCGATTAGAAAAATACCATAACTATGTTTTTTGTTTCGCTGTTACATAAAACTTTTACCAAGTTTGTTTTACCACGTCGAGTTTCTGTTTTAAGGGTGGAACTTGCAGAATCCTGGGAAATTTGCCGTGGTCACGAACTCTGTCCTTCTATCTGTACTGAAGAGTACGACCCTGTCTGCTTTGAAGGCGAAATTTACGAAAATCGATGTAAGATGCAGTCCCTTCATTGTGGGTAGGTTTGAGATCTTTATAAAGGTCACTATTTTTTATACTTTTCGTCTGCAATTATGAACTTAACATGATTAATAGAAGTTTTTAAAACGTTTCGGAAAAGATAATTTTCTGTTGCTTGTATATTCAATAACCGTGAAGGCGTTTTCCACCACGAATGATCTTGTACAAAAATACGGAATTAGAAAAGTGAAGGAAAACAAAAAAAAATACTTTTTTTGTCATATTTTAATGAAACAATGTAAAATATATATATAGAATTCACGCAGTGAAAGATAAAAATAAAACTGCAAAGTAACAAATATAAAAAAAACTTAGTTACATCGTACATTGTATTTTATCAAAATGTAAGGATGGAGAAACTGATTGGAAATATAAGACCAACGAAGCTTTCCCGCGCGACAAAACAGATTAGATAAATAATATACCAGCACGCTCTAAACTTGATATTAAAAAGAGAATAGTTATATATATATATATATATTCAATACTACAGTATTTTAATTGTTATTTTATCTATTTACAGACTACTCATAGTTGAGGATCCACTGGAATATTGCCTGGAAAAATAGGTGGCGACACCATCGTCATCTGTCGAAAAAATTCAAAACCTAGTACACTAGCACCAAAATCACAGTACTTGTAAATAATAAACAAATTAATAGTATATCTATGTTATTTTTACAAGTTACGACGTTCACAATAGGTTTTGAGGAATAATTTTTATTTAAATTGGTACGACGTTTCGATCGCTGATGCTGTCATTCTCAAGCGTACCAATCGAAACGTCGTACCGGTTTAAATATAGCTTATTCCTCAACACTACTGTAACAACTGTAACTTGTGAAAAATAACATTTTTTTTTCCTGAACGTCCAATAAACTAACTTGTTTCCTTTAAGATAATAACTACGAATGTACCACACCTATTTCGCCATAAAATACTTGAATTCCATGCAAAGATGTTCAGTAACAAATATTTTACTTACTCTTAAAATCTGGTAAAGTTTTTTTTAAAAAAAAAAGTTACTATGTACAAGGTTTCAAGATAAAATAAAATTATAAATTGTTTTCGTGTGTTTGGTTCTTTCTTTTACTAAATGTCGTTAATATATATATATAGCTTACTAAATGTTAACGCGCCCCCCAGTGGCACAGCGGTATGTCTGCGGACTTACAACGCTAGAATCCGGGTTTAGATACCCGTGGTGGGCAGAGCACAGATAGCCCTCGTGTAACTTTGTGCTTAATTAAAAAAAAACTAAATGTTAACGCGTGAAACGAATTGATACTCCACAAAACCGCGAGAGTTTTTATTCTAAGATTTAAAGTTATAGAAAGAGTTTATATAACTTTGAGTAACTTAACACAAGGAATTCCGAAAGTATAAAACTTTGAGGTCGTACAGAAGTCCAAAATATCATAGTACAAGTGAATGCAGAGGTGAAACTCCAATATCTGAAAATCCTTCGAAACGATTGTAACTTTTTGTTGTTGTTTTTTTTGCGAACGTAAATCGTTATACTTCAGTAAATCATCTAAAATATATTAACGTTTGTTGTGGCTTAGGTTGTGCCAATGATTGAGACTTAAATCCAAAGAGAAAACAATTGTATTAAATATATAAAAAAAATAAGTATTAATTTTCTTTTAAGGGTTAAAAATTCATAACTAAGTATGTATGGCGTATTGCCAAGTTTCTACTGACTGGAGTAGATCTGGTCTACGGTACTTTTCTTTTCGTTAACCTTTTTCTTAGCTCTCCCGGTGGCACAGCGGTACGTCTGCGGACTTACAACACTAGAATCCGGGTTTCGATACCCGTGGTGGGCGGAGCACAGATAGCCCATTGTGTAGCTTTGGGCTTAACTACAAACAAACCTTTTTTCTTAACCTTCGTCACCGTTGTCACAGATGTTAAAAAGCTTTACATCTAGTAAAATCATTTTGGAGGTCCACCAAATCATACACAATCAATGTCGCCAGGTCCAGTTATGCTATATATGACGACCACGTAATTTGATAATAATCCTGCAGTGTAGCTTCCATTGCAAAGGGCTCCGGCATAAGGATGTCATGTCCAAAGCACAACTATTCTCACTGATAGTTGTTCCCAGCTTTTGTGGCTTAAAGCCCCGTCGTTCACACTCTCTTTTGACTTTGGAGAGGGGGGGGATACCTTAAACTCTATGTTAATCGTGAACTTTGAAAACAAAGCTGAAAAAACATTCTTTGATGATTATACACAAGTCTTTAATCTCCATTCAAAGTGTCACTTCGCTATCGGGTCAAAATTAGGGGGCACGTGCCCCCCCCGGTCCCGTCACCTGTTCCAAAAAAAATTACAGTATTCGATCCAGAAAAGTGCATTGACTGAGATGGTCTAAAGAGGGAGCCAAGTTTGGGAGACTACAGTCATGTTTCACGCAATCCAACGGGGACGCGCCCAAAGGTTGCGAACCATTAATCTTGCATGGCTCAATGATTATTGAGATGGATTGTGGATCTGAAGTTCAGTAATTCGCGTCCTGCTATCGGTCGTGAGTTTGGATTCGTCATAAGGGTTCCGGTTAAATTCAAATAGACATGATAAAAGTTTAAGAGTTAAATACTATAAGGTTTTAGCTGTTTTGACTACCATCATGAAGATTTCTTTCAACGAGATTATTAAGCCTGAAGACTTTAAGCCACCGATTTTATAACATAACATGTCAGACTATTTGATCCTTCAAGGATCTCCTTGTACATACCCTTAATATTTCAGGGAGTCATCGATTCTCCCCCATAAATTTCGAGACCTTTTTTTTTTTTTTTTTACATGTAGAATCAATATGATAACATTTTCATTGAATCGGAACTTAAGTGTCCAAGAAAGATAATTCCCTCTTTCTTTTTAGTGACTTAAGGAAAGTTTAATATTGAGTCGTCGACATTTGATGAAAGTATTAAAACGAAGTAAGTTTTCAATCCCATGATGCCAAGTTTCGAAATGACATCGAGTTTCAGTAGACATCCCAGTTTGTTCGAGACTTTTCTGTCGAAATAACGCCTAGAGTGAACAGTAAAGACTACAATAACTATGTTTTACTTAGCTATTTCCTTTCCTTGTTCGTTGCTGGCTGAGTTAAAAACTACAGTGATTCTTTGACATCACAAAATGTAACATTGTTTTAAAGTGGTTTGTGATAAACCCTGAAAGTCAAGTGTATCAAACAATTCTTTAACAAGACCTAAAATGACCTCTACTCCTTCAGTTAAGGGACTGTGTATTAGATTGTGTATATTAGATTGTGTATTAGATTGTGTATATCAGATTGTATATTAGCTTGTGTGTTAGATTGTGTATATTAGATTGCGTGTTAGATTGGTTTAGAATTTTCATATAAAGCTAAACAAAGGCTACCTGTGCTTAGCCGTCCCCAGTTTTGAGCTGATAGACTAAAGGGAAGGTAGCTAGTCAATAGCACCCACCACCAACTCGTAGGCGACTCTTGTATTTTCCAGTAGTGCTATTTGACAGTTGCACTTCATAGAACATTCTCGTCCCCAAAGTGTGTAGAGCATTTCTTTTACAACGGGATGCTAACCCTAAACACGTGTAACCATGCACTAGGTCTGGATTTGAACAAACGAGTCAATATTTCCCCAAAGCAGGAAAATGAAATACATGAAATAAATTCACTATCTTATTTTTATTTTCAAGCCTTTTACATACAGTTGTTGAGAATAGTCTTTGCCAAATACATTTTATATGAAGATCAATTGGTTTTATGGTTTTTTTAACACGAATTAAAATCAATTTAAAGACGATAACAGGTATAATGTAGAAATTACAAAGTATTTTTGTTAACTGAAACAAGTTAAGTTTTTGAAATGTTTAAAAACAAATATCTCATTACTTTGATTATTGGTTTAGAAATAATGGTGTTTCAGTACTAAGGTGCCTTCGATATTATCGGTAGGCGGCGCTTGTGTCATCATCTACTGCACTCTATTGGCAAGATTCTAGTGGATCCTCACGCATGATTTTTCTAAAATATGAATAGAAGAACAATTAAAACATTGCAATAATAGAAAACAAGATCACTCTAACACACCATATTACTAATTTGTTTTGTCACGCGGCCGTGATTGAAAGCTTCGTTGCTCTTACAGTTCCAACCAATGACATGGATTATAATATTCCCTCTGAAACATAAAGTTAATTTCATAATTTTAAAGTAAGCTGTAGCTGATATAGTCGTTTTTTTTTAATCTTATATTTTGATTTCGTTTCAATGCGCGATATTTTGTATATGTTACGTTTTTCAGGAAAAAATTTGATAACAAATGGTGTTTTACTTCACGTTTTGTAATTCGACAGTTTTTTTTTTTCATTTTTGAACAAGACTATTAATAAAAAAAGAATTTTCTCACGATCATTAAACATTTTACAATCAGTTTCATAATTGTTAAAGTCTAGACCTTGTCCTCTGTAAAGATGCGGTACTTACCCGCAATAATGGGACTGCATCTCACATCGGTTTCCGTATATCTTGCCTTCAACACACACAGGATTGTAGTCAGCGGTACAGACAGAAGGACAGAGTTCGTGTCCTCGGCAAGTTTCCCAGGATTCCGCAAGTCCCACCCTTAAAACAGAAACACGACGTGGTAAAATAAACTTGGTAAAAAGAGTATAAGTTTTATGTAACAGTGAAACAAAAACCTAGTTATGTTTTTTTTTTGCTCGTTGCTTTTTCTTCACAGAAGAGTATTTATTATAATGCATGTTTTTAATTATTACTAAAAACTGTAGTAGTTTCTTGTGGTATTGTATTTTTTTTTAACATTTATCACTCCGACGATGTTTATCATTTACAATTTCAAGCAGCTGAATAAGAAAGAATATATAAAGATTACAAAGTACAGAGTGCTCAACATTCTGAAGGTAAAGTTATGGAGTTATCTAGATAATTTGGGAGTACAAATAAAAGGGTGTTGTTTTCTGCAGATATTGATAACAACTGCAAATCACGTGGATCTTAACTACCAAATAAATAAATACATATGTAAATCTTTTACTTACCCTGAAGCTTCTAGAAAACACTCATTGCCGTAGACTTTTCCATCAGCACCACAGACGGGTCTGTAAACAAGAGGACAGGGAGAAGCAGTAGAGGGCGCTACAAAAAGATAAATATATATGTAGATTAAGATAAAAATAAAGAGAAATTAATCACCAGATATTCAAAAGAAACAAACTAATTCAGCGTTGTCTTGTAGTTCGGGGTTGCCTAAGGAAGACTTTGAGTTTTAAAGAACTTTAAAAATAAATTTGTAAATTTTTATTTTATTTAGATTGAAGATTTATACAACGACATTTTCCAAGATTTATAAGATAGCGACAACATTAAGTGTGTTGTAGGATGTGTTTTGGTGTTATAACACAACACAGTTTTAATAAATCAGATTTGCAGTACGTTAAAAGTTAATGTATTTCTGGAAACGATGGAGTATAAGAGTGGATGGATAAAAGGATTAAAATTGATAATAAAGAAGAAACTGATACAGAAGAAACGTTTAG
>NW_013670070.1:58424-62558 GCF_000517525.1 Limulus polyphemus | reverse complement strand
AAAATTAAACAAACATTTGTATATTAGTTTGACTTGTTTTAATATATAATTTTAAAACAAGTGAACTGTGTTGATGTTTGATTATTGTTGAAATTTATCGCCAACAAGTCACAGACACCTACTGTAAAGAATACGGCTTCAGACTTCCAATTACAAAGCCTCAACAGCAGCCATTGCAAATGTTTCATCAGAAGAATGTAGATTATATAGAAAACATTAAATACCGTAAGTATTTGCGCTATAATTATATAAGCATTTTTTTTTTTTTTACATTACAAAAATAGGGGGCTCTGCAACAATTAAATACTAGAAAAGATTTTAGAGCTTCTTACATCATCATCTATGTCTTTTATCGCGGTATAACATACTCATTATAGCACTAACCGGAAAGGAATCCTTTTATCAGTGGACATTGGTACTCATTAGTCATAAGGAACAACAAACTCTACTTTATTCGTGAGAGATCAAGAAAAATGATATCACTTTCTGCACGACAAATATAAAATAATGACGTCATACGTAATGTTTCGTTAACCAGTTAAGTAGCCCTAATGTCGACAATTATTACTGGTTCGTTCGAAATGAATTTCGCGCAATGCTACACGAGGACTATCTGCGCTAGTCGTCCCTAATTTTGAAATGATACACTAGAGGGAAGGCAGCTACTCAACCCCACCCACCGCCGACTCTTGGGCTACTCTTAACCAATGAATAGTAGGAAGGATTCTCACGTTATAACGCCCACACGGCTGACAGAGTGAGGATGTTCGGTGACGGGATATCAACAATGCATAATAGGAGATTTTATCACATACTTTTTAAACGACTGTAGGAAGTATTTAGTAGTATGTAAATAAATGCCCCCCCCCAGTGGCACAGCGGTATGTCTGCGGACTTACAACGCTAGAATCCGGGTTTCGATACCCGTGGTGGGCAGAGCACAAATAGCCCATTGTGTAGCTTTTTGCTTAATTACAAATAAACAATGTAAATAAATAAATAAAACAAACGTTAAAGAATCTCTCCCATTTTAATTATTTTTATTAGCCCGGCATGGCCAGGTGGTTAGGGCCCTGGCATGGCCAGGTGGTTAAGGAGCTCGACTCGCAATCTGCGGGTCGCGGGTTCGAATCCCCGTCCCACCAAACATGCTCGTGGGGGCGTTATAATGTGACGGTCAATCCCACTATTCGTTGGTAAAAAGAGTAGCCCAAGAGTTGGCGGTGGGTGGTGATGATTAGCTGCCTTCCCTCTAGTCTTACACTGCTAAATTATGGACGGCTAACGCAGATAGCCCTCGTGTAGCTTTGCGCGAAATTCAAATCAAACTTACATTAGTTGTTTGATCAGATATGTATTACATAACAAAAAAAGTTTAGTACGCATGATCACATTATAACCTTATTGTATAACATTATTAATCAACAGCAACAGCTTAACTGAGAATGAAAAAACTCAATACGAAATCACACATACTAAGAGTGAAAAAACTGAAATTACACTGATATTCTAGAATCATTCTGTATTTTATTTTCCGGGTGGTGGTATTAGATGCTATTTCGAAAAACAACTGTTTTTTGGGGGCTGGTTATTAAATGCTGCTTAGAAAAACAATTATTTAAATTTAATAGTTTTGTGCTTTTAAATTTTTAAAATGAAATAACTAGCTGCTTTTATTTATTTTTTTATATAAAGAACAAATTGTTTAACAAATTAGTGGTTATTTATCGTTTCGAAAACCAAACTTTCTTGCTAACATACCCGTAGCTAGAGTGAAATTTTACCCGAAATCCAAACACCGACAAGTACGTAAGGTCAGTTTGGTTTGGCTACACTAGGGTTATCAGCGCTAGCCATCTCTAAGTTAGCAGTTATAGATTAGAGGTAATGCAAACAGTCACCACCTCCCACCGCCAACTCTTAGGCTACTCTTTTATCAACGAATAGTGAGATTGACCATCACATTATAACGCCACCACAGTTAAAAGGGCGAGCATGTTTGGTGACGGGGATTCGAACCCGCGATCCGCAGGTTCATAGGGTCAGCCTTACAGGTCGTATACCCTTTAAACATTGGTGTAAAACTGAATAGTGCATTACATTTAATTTCAAAATTTAACCAAGATCGGTGGCCTCATAGCTAGCTTCAGCCATGCTTGCTTCTAGTTATTTTTCAAGTTGCAAATAAAATCCCTGTGATTTTTCAGTTCAAACTAATGTGATGTTAATGTATCATTTTGTTTAATAATTAAAGTGCAATATTAAATAAGGTTTCCTTAGTTACATATATTAGAAAGTAGGCAATGTATAGCACTACAATAGGTACAATATAAGGGAATTATAAAACAATGTGGGACAAGTTTTTAACAGTTAGGAACGAGTAACTTCTTCACACCATTTTCATGTATTTCTTTTTTATCTCAGTTATTTTCTTTGTTATAAGTTCTAGAGAAATATCAATAAATACCAATTTTAGTTAGGAAATGTAATATAATGTAGTCCACATTTGTTTTTATACCTTTAATATTATTTTACCCATCATTGCTCAAATGTTGTAATTCTAGCTGACTGACATAGCTATTCTACCTTTAATATTATTTTACCCATCATTGCTCAAATGTTGTAATTCTAGCTGACTGACGTAGCTATTCTACCTTTAATATTATTTTACCCATCATAGCTCAAATGTTGTAATTCTAGTTGACTGATATAGCTATTCTACCTTTAATATTATTTTACCCATCATAGCTCAAATGTTGTAATTCTAGCTGACTGACGTAGCTATTCTACCTTTAATATTATTTTACCCATCATAGCTCAAATGTTGTAATTCTAGCTGACTGACATAGCTGTTCTGTCTTTAATATTATTTTACCTATCATAGCTCAAATGTTGTAATTCTAGCTGACTGGCATTGCTATTCTGCCTTTAATATTATTTTACCTATCGTTGCTCAAATAATGATGGGTAAAATAATATTAAAGGTAGAATAGCTATGTCAGTCAGCTAGAATTACAACATTTGAGCTATGATGGGTAAAATAATATTAAAGGTAGAATAGCTACGTCAGTCAACTAGAATTACAACATTTGAGCCATGATGGGTAAAATAATATTAAAGGCAGAACTGCTATGTCAGTCAGCTAGAATTACAACATTTGAGCTATGATGGGTAAAATAATATTAAAGGTAGAATAGCTATGTCAGTCAGCTAGAATTACAACATTTGAGCAATGATGGATAAAATAATATTAAACGTAGAATAGCTATGTCAGTCAGCTAGAATTACAACATTTGAGCAACGATAGGTAAAATAATATTAAAGGTAGAATAGCAATGTCAGTCAGCTTGAATTACAACATTTGAGCTATGATGGGTAAAATAATATTAAAGGTAGAATAGCTACGTCAGTCAGCTAGAATTACAACGCTCAAATGTTGTAATTCTAGCTGACTGACGTAGCTATTCTGCCTTTAATATTATTTTACCCATCATAGCTCAAATGTTGTAATTTTAGCTGACTGACGTAGCTATTCTACCTTTAATATTATTTTACCCATCATTGCTCAAATGTTGTAATTCTAGCTGACTGACATAGCTATTCTACCAGGCAATTTTTGCGACATATTCACAGTAATCTCGTTATACAAAGCATTCAAAACCCCACTGTGTGTGTTATTCGTTAATAATAAAAATATTATTTTACAAAAAAGAAAATGATCAAGAATTTAAATTTCTTCTCAGCCCCCCCCCCCTAATTGTATAAATAAAATTATACTGAGTTGATGTGTGTCCCATTATAAAAGTGTCCATGTAAGGCCAGATAGTTAATAGAATGTTCCAGATAATGGGATATCTTGGAATTAAGGCCTAAGTAAATTTTGTATGGGAAAAATTGTTCTAATGGTCAAAATACAAACAGATTCATAGAGTAAATTTATAAAGAATATGGCTACTATATTTCTATCTTCAAGTATTGATGATGAATTATTTTCCCTGACATTCTTTTTTTAAACTCAACCTTCTGCTCGGTGCTTCTTGACACACATATTCCTTTGAAGTTAAATAGTAAACAACCTGTTTACAAAGCCACGAGTGGTAAAAATAATAGGCCTTTATCATCTATCACAATGGT
>NW_013670070.1:37686-57768 GCF_000517525.1 Limulus polyphemus | reverse complement strand
CATCAACACAGTTCACTTGTTTTAAAATTATATATTAAACAAGTCAAACTAATATACAAATGTTTGTTTAATTTTTATTGTATCTTTATGGATTTTACGTGATCAGCCATATAATTGTTTAAGTTATATTTCATGAAAAATTGCTTTCAAATTTCATCTCATATCACCTATTTTTTACAAATTTTCTGGGGGAACCCCGGATCTCCGTAGCATTAGCATGCTTTGCACGTTGATTGTGCGTGCTTCGCACAATATACGTTGGCTTTTGATCTCACAAATTAGAATCTCCCTTTTAAGCATTCTGCGCACTGGTCTGATAGAACGGACTTTTTGTGGTACTCTGCTATTGTAGCCCCTGCTAAAAAGATAGGTTCCGATATAGCTGTAACATATTTGCCCCCCTTGAAATACTATTGGTCGTTTGGTTATTTTCCCCAGCGGAAATGATCTGACCTTCAAGAAACCACAGGGGAATGAAATGCTCTGACCTTCAAGTAACCATAGAGGAATGGAAATGTTCTGACCTTCAAGAAACCACAGGGGAATGAATATGCTCTGACCTTCAAGTAATCGTTTTGTGACGTCCGTTTAATAACACACTGCCTTGTCTAGTAAATGGATCATTGGCATAAAGAAATAAAAGTCTTTTCTCGAGAGTTGAGATGTATTGAGAAGAGGTGACCATCTCTTTGCTAACCATCAGCTATGGTCGTTTAGCTGATCTAGTTGCAACCCGCACCACATTAGAGATGCCTCTTTTACCTCCGTCACCTAAGCTGGGCGGAGGTTATATTTTCATCCCTGTGTTTGTTTGTGTGTTTGTCAGCAGGATTTCTCAAAAACGGCTGAATGTATTTGGACAAAAATTGGTATAAATTTGAACCATGACTCAACTTAGAAATAATGTAATTAGTTTTTGGAAGGTCAAAGTCAAAAGTCAAGTTTACAGTAAAGTCACGAAAATCCAAAAAAAATCCCTATCTGTTAACATGGGGACCGATTTTTCACACTATTTTTGCTCTATAACTCAGTCAAAAATGATCGGATTTTGATGAAACTTGGTGGACCTAAGTATAATATTATTCCTCATTGTCCTGCCAAAAATTATCCGTGTCCGTTCATAATGACGGACATACGGACACATTTTCGTATTTCTTGAGGGTCGAATATGACCAACGCTGCGTGGCGGAGGTATGCGCTTTACTGAGTGCCCCTCCTCCCTAGTTTTTGTCTTGATTTACAAACGGTTCAACGACAGTCCGTCGAAGGATAGTTTCATGTGCGTCCACTGTCCTAGAATTCTGTAAATGTAAACTCGTCAGATAAGGCAAGAGGGCGTGATAGTATCTGTCAGCTCAATGTTGTTAGCGTGCAGTATTAATGCGGAATGAGGAGTGGTTTCCGTCTAGGTACTCTGCTATTGTAGCCCCTGCTAAAAAGATAGGTTCCGATATAGCTGTAACATATTTGCCCCCCTTGAAATACTATTGGTCGTTTGGTTATTTTCCCCTTAATATATATTAAATATTAATTATGGAAATAGAATCAAATGAATCAGAAGTCATGTCTTGGAATGACTCTGTATAAAAATAGAAAGTTCAATTCTTATTTGGTAAATTTATAATTATTAAACTATAAGTCAAAGCAAAATACCGGTTTCTATTCATTTGCTACTAAAAATGTAAATTGATCAGAAAAGTTTGTTCAATAACTTACCAGTTACTGCCCACACAACCACGACGAACAAAAGAACTTGGCTTGACGAAATTCCATTATTGTTCGTATATACAGTAAATAAGCTATACCAGGCTTTTACTTATATTTAATAGCATCAGAACAGCGCCACCTGCCACTAGGTCCTTAACTATGGGAATACAGCCAGATGTACAACGAGTAATGTCGCGGGATGACATCCAGATAAAGAAAATACAATGATTAGACCATAACTTATTAAAGAACATGACGACTGTTATCTTAGGGGGGACGAAACTTACTCGAACGTTATATCTAAAAATAACAAATGATGATACAAAAATGTAAAAAAAAACATTATTTTATATCTAATTTTTAAATTTATTTATCTGTCAAAAATTATCTTGTGTTTCCGGTTTCTATAACAACAGAAGTTAGTTAGTTTTAAATTTCGCGCAAAGTTACACGAGGGCTATCTGCGCTAGCCGTCCCTAATTTAGCAGAGTAAGACTAAAGGGAAGGCAGATAGTCATCAACACCCACCGTCAACACTTTTACCAACGATTAGTGGGATTGACCGTAACTTATAACGTCCCCACGGCTGAAAGGGCGAGCATATTTGGTGGGAGACCGGGATTCGAACCCGCGACCTACAAATTACAAATCGAGTGCCCCAACCACCTGGCTATGCCGGGCCGAAACAACAGAAGTTTAATTAGTTGATATGACAAGAGTCGTGTTTTAAAGATATGCAAATTAGTACCACAGAAAATCAAACATAGTTGTTCAAAAAATAAACTTCTGTAAACATTTTATGGCAACTTAATTGTTCACGTTATAGTGGCCTATAGTTGTTTCGGAATAGTAAATCCAATGTGTCAACATAATCGTCTGTGTAATAGAAACCTTGGGACTATTTGCTGTTTGATTTATTTCAACACATTTTTTTCCCGATTGTCGATAATGGCTAATTTGATTGACGAAACGTTAGGGTAGACCTAATAAAAAAAAATCACCGTATTCAACAGCTTGTATCTATATTTTCAGGGGATCTCCGTTAGGTTGTATTTATTTACAGCGATATAGAGAGGGGAAAGGGTTGGGGAAGTAAAGTATCCTAATCCGAATGTGTGTCTTAGTTTCGTGTTCATTTAAATCGTCTCCAATCACAACACGTTAATCACTGTGTGGTCAGGTTAGAAGGAGCTGTGTTTATGAGGGTCAAAGGTCACGGTGATAATATGGTTCTGTGCTTAACAAATCTATGTTCAACTGGCTATAATCGACGTCACAAATATTAATGTTCACTTAATTAATAAGTAATTTGTGTTTGAAAATCCTGAAAGCATTACCAAAATATCCAACTTTTATCCAAGCTTATACATATACATACAGGTTACTTAACAGTTACGTTCTCGGCTTACACATGAAGTTTATCCAATAATTATGTTTTCCGCATATGTGTGCAAACAGACCAATAATTAAATTCCTGGCTTATACACAGCCTGCCAGTAAACGAATAGTCACTCGCACAGAAAGAATGGCGCTGTGTCAAATAAATAAACATGAAATATAAGGTACAATATTACCATTAGTATCCAGTGAACTTCCATCCCTTTGTAGTATTTAAGGCGTAAATGCCTTTCTCATTATATTTACAACATCTGAAATTTGGGCCTCTGGGCTTGTACTTCATGTACCACTAGCAAAAAACTGGGATGATGTTTTTCTAGGAGATGGTTGTTTGGGACAATTTCGCAGGGTCAAGAATGGACATACATGATCGATAGGGATCATATCCGATAAATGACATGTCCATAAGGAAATGGAAATGTTCTAACCTTCAAGAAACCACAGGGGAATGAACATGCTCTGACCTTCAAGTAGCCATAGAAGAATTATTAAATTAATGATCATTAAAAATAAACTTCCAGCATCTTACCTTAATAAAGCCTTACTTAAGCCTAGTTTACATCAAACAAGTATTGAACAATGACAACTTTACAAAGTTCGACTAAAAATGATAAAAAAAACCCAATTTAAATACATTATATATATACTAAAACCAGAGTTGAACAGTACAATCATGTTGTAATAGAAAAGTCAGTTCACGTTCCACATTTCATTGTTTGTCAAGTCGAATGAATGACTTATGGACACTTTCTACAATTCATAACATATTAAGTTTATTAAAGTTTTTCGTTATAACTACAATGCTAAGTTATACATATTAGGTGATATACAATAAAATAAACGTTTCTTCCGTATCAGTTTCTTCTCTATTATCATTTTAATCCTTTTATCCATCCACTCTTATACTCCATCGTTTCCAGAAATACATTAACTTTTAACGTACTGCAAATCTGATTTATTAAAACTGTGTTGTGTTATAACAGCAAAACACATCCTACAACACACTTAATGTTGTCGCTATCTTATAAATCGTGGAAAATGTCGTTGTATAAATCTTCAATCTAAATGAAACAAAAACTTACAAATTTATTTTTAAAGTTCTTTAAAACTCAAAGAATTTTTAGACAATTCTGGAAATCTCCGGACTACAAGACAACACTAAATTGATTTATTTCGTTTGGACATCTGGTGCCTATTGTTTACTAAATGACAACAACAACAACAAAACAAGTACCACACTGTTTCTTAAAGTTTCGGTAGTTTTTGTACGTGTTCAGAACAATGAAACCAACTCATACATATAGGTGATTCTTTTCAGTTTATCTTGATCTATACATATTTATCTTTTTATAGCGCCCTCTACTGCTTCTCACTGTCCTCTTGTTTACAGACCCGTCTGTGGTGCTGATGGAAACGTCTATGGCAATGATTGTTTTCTGAAACTTTCGGGGTAAGGAACAGATTTACACGTGTATTTATTTAGTCAGTGATTAAGATCCACGTGATTCGACAGTTGTTATCAATACCTGAAGAAAACAACACCGTATTCCAACCTCTCTTTTATTTTCTACTTCCAAATTATCTATACAACTTTAAGCCCCCTAGTCTTGTCTTCACAATATTGAGATATATATGTAATCTGTACTTTGTAATATTAAATACGTTCTTTGTTATTGTGCTGCTTAAAATTCTATATGATAAACATCGTCGAAATGATAAGTGTTAACAAATACAATAGCATAAGAAACTGCTAAACTTTACATTGTCCAAGTTCAGAAATAATCTGCACATGAAATAATTCTATATAATAAGTCCTCCTTTTTTAAATTGATGAGTAAACTATTACAATCGCGTTTTCTTTTCGCCGTCACAGTTTACCAAGTTTATTTTACCATGTTGTGTTTTTTGTTTTAAAAGGGTGGAACCTGCGGAAACATGGGAAACCTGCCGGGGAAGTGAACTCTGTCCTTCTGGCTGTACTGATGAATATAATCCCGTGTGTGTTGAAGGCAAGATATACGGAAACCGATGCGTGATGCAGTCCCATTATTGCGGGTAAGTACCAGATCTTTAGAAAGGACAACATCAAGACTTTTCATCTATAATTATGAAACTGATTGTAAAATGTTTAATATAAGTTTGAAAAGTTCGTTTACTGTTACACATTTATTGATCTTGGGGATTGTTATTAATAAACAGTATTCTTCAAAAATAGATAAATGTCGAAATACAAAAACTGAAGTAAAACACCATTTGTTATATGGTTTCGTTATCGTATTTTACACGGAAATTGTAAAATATGCAGAATATCATGGATCGAAACATGCATAATAATAGTAAAAAGTAACGAAAATAATAAAATTAAATCAGTTACAAATTACTTTGAATTTTATGGAAGTTAAGTAACAGAGTAGATATTAAAATCCATTTCAAACGGTTGAAAATACAAACTAACGAAGCTTTCACTCACGCCCGCGTGATAAAACACGTTAGTAATTTAATGCACCAATATGATTTATTTTTTTCATTATTGCAATATCTTAATTGTTTTGGTATTCATTTTTAGAAAAATTATGCGTGAGGATCCATTAGAATCTTGTCTGTAGAGTGTACTAGATGATGACACTACCGCCACCTACTGAGAACATCAAACAAAAGCATGTTAGTACTAAAACTCGCCGGTATTTCTAAGTCAATAATCAAAGTAATATGATATTTATTGTTGAACGTCCGAAAACCCTAACTTATTTCATTTAACAAACATAATCTTTGTTTCTTCTACATTATCCTGTCGTCGCTTTAAACTGATTTTAATTCGTGTTCGGCAACAAATTTTACAAGTAATCTTCAAAGAAAATCTACTTGGCAAAACTATTCTCAACAACTGTATGTACAAGGCTTGAAAATAAAAATAAAATAGTGAATTGATTTCATGTATTTCATTTTCCTGCTTTGGGGGAAATATTGACTCGTTTGTTCAAATCCAGACCTACGTCATGGTTAGACGTGTTTAAGGTTAGCATCCAGGTGTCAAAGAAATGCTCTACACACTTTGGGGCCGAGAATGTTCTATGAAGTGCAACTGTCAAATAGCGTTACTGGAAAATACTAGAATCGCCTACGAGTTGACGGTGCCACATCGGACTATCTGCTTCGCCCACCGAAGAGCATCGATCTCCTGATTTTAGGATTATAATGCGTAGACTTACAGCTGTTCCATCTGGGAATCAAAAGTATATAGTTTGATCACTTAAACCAGCTCTTTCACTACCACATTTTTTAGACAAACAGCTTCCATTTTTAGTTACACAATAAAAAAATTATGTTTATTACTTAACCAAAACTGTGAACTTTGAAAAATTAGGAGTGGAACACTACCCACCCACTTTTTTTCCCGTGTTGGTACAAAATTTGAAATTCACTTGTTTTAATGGCACTCTTTTGAATACTAAAACAAGAATTATAAAGTGAATTCCGCGTTCTCGGCTATGGTTGTAAAAGATAAAAACGTCTGTTTTTATAGACACCATTTTTGGATCCAACAATGCAGGATCTGTGCTCTTTAAGATTTAACTGTACGACACTTGGAATTTAACGAAGCATGAGGTATATGAGGTACAAGAAAAACTGTTAATTAAATATCATTATTTAAGTATATAAATTATTATTTAATTTTTAGGGTTAATATTTTTTGCGTGGTTTTTCAATTTACATGTTAAACATTTCATTTTAGCCACAATAAAGTCCGATTCTGTAGCGTGTTTCTTGTACTACTAAACCTAAAAACGACTGTTATGTAATGACACTATTGTTTTTCCGGTATTGGATTATTTTATATCTTAAACATTGGTTTGTGGCTGCACTCTTAAATAATGTCCTGCTACTTAACATTACACCTAAACAGTAACTTATCTCAAATGTCATACCCTTTAACGTCACATTGTCAGAGATTTTTATTTGGTTGTTATTGGTATAAAACGTTTTTAAGGAGATTGTTTGGAGTTTTACTTATACACGGTTATATTAATGTTAACGTTGATCAACTAAAATTATATCTGTGACACTAGTTAAAGCCAACAGCTAGTTTTTGGGTTCCGTAAATAAATTTTACTCGGTTATTTTCAATAATATTATTGCTTGGTGTATTTAATCTTATTAATTTTTAATTCTTTTTTTTTATTATTATTCGACTTTTATTATAGAGGGTTGTTTCGCATTGATAGTTCAATATGTGTACTTAGGACTAACCTAAAACTCCTAAGGTGGCCATACACCGTAAGACATTATTGGAATTACATCCGAAAATGTTGTTAAACATCGCGGGTACTCAATTAATAAAAATAATGCATTCTAATCTCCTTAAGCAAAGATGTAAAAAATTATATCTACTTGGCTATATTCATTTTAACAGATTGACTGTTTCGCTCAATATAGGTGACTTGATATGGTCGTAAGTTAATTCTATTTAAAACGATGTAGTTGTTTGATGAAAAGTATGCATTATTATTTATTTCGAACTTTCTATACAACATTTCGTTATCTGAAATACTGAAGATGGTGTAAAAACATTACATGTTTAAATTACTGGTGAAAAAACAACCTACCAATTGGCATTTAGTATCTTGTAACATCTTTTAGTTATATCTTATGTAACAGCCTAGTTCTTCCTTGAACCGACGCCCGTTGATAACTAATTGAATTTCATTGTGATACTGGTTTGTTTCACCATGTTCAGAAACATCAATAATGATGGAATGAATTCGGGAACGGTTTCTATTAATCAGTTACCGACGCTGTAGACATAAACCTATTGTTTTATCGTGAGTCAAACAGCTTCGATAACTTCTATTGTTATTAAGCAACAATACCCACAAATCCTTAACGTGAAGTTTAAACGCGACTACCAACATTGAAGATTCATAAATTGGAAGTTATTTCAAAAAACGTTATATAAATGGTAAATATTCAGTCCGTTTCTTTTACGAAGAAAAGCAAAAACAGGCTTTATAACTAGTGTATTTCTTCTATTTTGGATATTATTCTTTTTTTTTATATTCACCACTACATAGAGGAACATTTCGACGTACCAACTATCTTCCTTATATGTTACTGAGATTACTATATATACATATATATTATTCATCCATTATAAAACGAAAAGAAAAAGTGCATACAACATCTGTATATTTATGATATTTTAAAAATACCTTTCTACGGTTTATGAGCACTAATGGTGTTTCGTAATACGCGGTATTTGGTTCTTTTACACTAACCTAATCAATTAAAAGTAAAAAAAATGAATTAAAAACGAGCAGTGATAAACATGTAATGGAAGTCATAAAACCAAGTGTTTTATAAACGAAACTTCTGGAATTACATAAGCCTACTTTAAATGGATCAGTAAAAACACTCCCACTGACAAAACATCAATATTCACAAGACAAGTGTCTGAAAGTAGCATATGTTCACAATTACCAAGAATGGCTCATTATTTTACAACATCGCGAAAAGGAAATACACACAAAAGACAATACATTGGCTAGTAACTTTAAATACTATAGTTTATAGCTATCATTTAACGAGCTTTTATTAAATTTTAAACTTTGATTTTTAACAATGAAATATCAACTTTCAAATTGAAATATTTATTACAGAAATTTTCATCTACTGACAGTAAAAAAATACTTCTACAAGCTACTAATCTAAATTCATAGAAAACCAGTACTCTTGTAATCTCACGAGTCTCAAAATTTGAAGTCTCAAAGAACAATACACAAGAATTACTATCTTCAATCACCAAAAACTGTTTTTGTTTTTATCACAAGTGCACAAATATACTCTTATATATCTTCTTTATAAAGCTTACAACACCTTCAGTTGATGAAATAATGAAACAAAAAATACAATAAAACAGTTTTAAAACCTAATTAATAATAAAATATGAAAATCCATGAATTTCTGCACATGGACCAGTGACAAATACACAATATTTCACAACCAACTTCACATATATTTCTCCATGAGCATTAGATTATGGTACATATATGAATCAAGAGTCAAATTTAATACAACTTCACTTTTAACATTTACAAATAGCACACAACAGTGTGTGTGTGTAATTCTATCAATTAATCAATGAATGAAACAAATACATGTAGAACATATGAAATATCTTAAGTGTCTTAATAAATACTCAAACCACAGAGATGGGTACAGAATGAAATTTTACTTGGATGGACAATCCTGATAAATATGTTCAATACATTTGACCCTAATGTTTCACAACATCCTCTTTATTGTCCAAAAAATTTTCATATTGACCACTAGCCTCTGTGTATACATCATTCACCTCCTGTTCTTTCATGTTACCAATGTAAACCATTCACCTACAGTATACACTACATTCTAACTACGTCAAGAATCACATACTTCTGTGAAAAAGTTACAAAGTTTCAATGATGTTATCTGTTACATGCTGTAAGGACTTTTAATCTTAACTGTTTTCTCTTGGATATTGAGCCACTAAAGCTTCATCGCTTGTTATCCACAACTAATGTATTACAATACAATTCTGTAAAAATATACATACGAGTGTTACTGGCCGTCTTAGTTAATACTTTCTATTACTATTCATTATCTCCAAACTATTTCTATTCTTTTCAAACAGTAAAAAAAAACAAGTCCATGTCTAAAGTTCTCTGGGGTCCGATCATTATACTTATCTTCTGTAGAATGAACATTCTAAAACACTTGACCTACCTGGAGTACTGAATTAAACATTTCAATCTACACTGCTAGAACAGTGTTTTTCAATCATCAGTCCATGGGATTTCATAAAAATAAACTCACACACACACAGAAAAGAAGACAGAATATTCATATGTAAATTGTAATGGTTTTTCGTTGTGGTCCATGGCAGTTTAGACAGACAGTTAGCCAGTCTCTAGTATTGAAAAACACAATCATCAATACTGCTGCAGTCACTGTTATTTGTAATTTGACTGAAACTAGATATAAGAAGGTCAATCAAATGTAATCTTACAACAAATTATGTTGCAAAGTGATAATTTACATGTTTACTTCTTACTAATCATGCATCTAATTGCTTAAGGTAAGGAAGTGTGGTTTCAAACTTCTAAGATAAGTTTAGTCTTACTTGAAATAGCTGTCAATAATGTGATTCTTCTGTAACTTTGCACTGATTTGAGACTTTAGCTCAACCAAGTACACACATTTAAAGCTTAGCGAACTCATGTGTCTGTTGTAATTAAGAAAATTACTATTTTTTGCATAAGTTAATTTTAATACTTTTAAGCAAAAATGTTGTATTTGAAGTATGGTTTAGTTTGAAGTTTGCAAAAGCTACATGAGGGCTATCTGCACTAGCTATCCCTATTTTAGCTGTGAAAGACAACAGGGAAGATAGCTAGTCATCACCACCAACTCTTGGGCTACTCTTTTACCAATGATTAGTGGGATTGACCATCACATTATAATGCCCCTACAGCTGAATGGGCAAACATGTTTGGTGGGATAGGGAACCGAACCCATAACCCACATATTGGGAGTTGAGTGCCCTAACCATGTGGCCAACAGAAAAACAAGTGTATGTATATATACTGAACACTTCATAATCCTGTTACCAAGATATCTGGGATATATACAGCCAATATGTTTCACACATGATTTAAGTAACATAACCTGTGATATGTGAAAAAAATAGCAAGGATTAATTTTCAATTAATTATTATAAGGGTTGGAAAAAAATGTGACCTAATACAAAGACTGTGCTATATAATCAAATGATTAAATTTCTTTTCAAGAGGCTCTAGTGTATAGTATTTCACGTGATTGTCTTACTCGAGAACATATTTAAATAGTTTTATAAAAACTGGTCTTGTAAAACTTTTTATAATCTTCTAGAAAGATTTGGGAAGGACTAAAAATTCAAACTAAACTTTGGTTGCTTTTAAGCACAAAGCTACACAATAGGTTATCTGTGCTGTGCTCACTGCCAGTACAGAAACCTAGGTTTTTAGCACTGTAAGCCTATAAACTTACCACCGAGTCACTGGGGGTCAAATTCAAGCTAATATTTTTATGAAAATTACTCTTCAAACAGCTCAAATCTTTTTTTTTTCATAACAATATATATAACTTTAACTGATGGGTTAAGTAAATACTTTATTTCAATACTGTAAGTGTAAACAAGTGTAAGAAGCTTCATTTCTATTACCAATATTCTTAATCTTCTAACACCTTGCAATTAGAGCCAAAATTCTCCCCTTTAAACCAGATCAGAAACTCTCCACTTAATCTTCTAATTCCTTGCAACCAACTCACTTCTTTATTCCCTTACAATCATGTCAAAAACTTCTTCACTTGATCTTCTATTTCCTTGCAGTCAAAATAATCAGTAACTTTTAATTCTTAACCTTTCGAGATAAAACTCTTTGGAAGCCTAACAGAATCTGAAATTTTAATACCATTACATGTTCCCATTCTAATTATTTGTACCAATACCTAACATTAATTTTATAAATCAATTAATTTGTACAATACTTACAAACTTTTAAAACTAGCTATTGGAGCTCATATAGCCCGAACACTAACAAATTTCAAGAGTTCTATTCTATGTCTTGTTCATTTTTATCAAATTCATTCTGATTTTATTGATTATTTAGTAATAGATAATGAAAAAAAATACAGAAAACATAGCAATATTCCATAGTACAATGGTTGAATGTTAAGCCAATAGAAAAAAGTGTTTAATTACTTAAAACAATTTGTCCAAAACTTCCACGACATCTAAAAAAAAAAACATTTTTCTAAGACTTATCATACATTTGCAAATGCTAGTAAATATCTGTGATAACTAGTGTTTTTAAGAGTTTATTTTGACAAAACCTTGTACAAATTTCCTCACAGCTTACTTCAATAATATTTTTATTTTGATGGCAAGATTTTTTAAATGTAATGTTCTTAATTTTTTGCTATTTATTTTTTTCTGATTTTCTAACCGAAAGAGGACATACATTTTAAACTCCCTTAGGCATGCAACTGACTTCAAAAATAATTCTATTTAACTTTAGTAACATTGTTTCAGAATCTTTGTACAAGAATATCTCCCTACAGGTACCTTTAAGTTCGAGCTAACAGACTCGAGGGAAGATATCTCGTCGACAGCACCCACTGTAAATTCTTGGGCTACTCTTTTCTCTCTGAATAGTGGGACTTGACAGTTACTCTTAAAGCACATTCATGCCTCCAAAGTATGAAGTATGATTTTTAGCAACAGGGCATGAACAACGAACCCTCAAATTCACAGTCTGGGCACATTAACCACTAGACCACACCTGACCATTTGATAACAATGTTATATCATTTTTACTTTAAATTTTGTTGGTCTAATATCAGATGACTTAAAAGATGTAAGCTGAGTGTGACAATATATTGTTATGCTATTTTTCCCAAATTGTTTTTTTTTTTTAACTAAAACTCTTAAAATTTATACACTAAAATATCTAAGGTATGGAATTTTACATCAGTGTATAATAACTGAATGAAATTCTTAAAACATAAAATAAAAACGTTTAAAATTTTGACAAAAACCTAATGAAAACCCGTACTGATCTTCTTATCCAATTATACAGAATTTATATAAAAAAAAAGTGTAGTACTTCTGAACATAGACTTGATGCGTTTAAAATGTCGTTTATTTCTTGTTTTAACATGAGTTCATCCATTTACAATAAAACAACTGTCATATAATTCATCTTCAAATTCAAATTTGGAAGCCAATGCTAGAAATTTATATAAAAGAACCTATTGTCATGAAACTAATGTATCAAAATATAACATGAAGATATCCTTGGAACAAACCTCATGATACTGATTTTTCTCCACTTAACAAAAAGTATTTTAGCAAATACAGATACTTTTTTTTTTACTTCTCAAAAGGTAGGTCACAACATCTTGAAATTTACTGTGAAGATGTTTGCACCATGTTTAGGGTATCTGCAAACTACTTAAAACTACAGTAAGAATGGTAAATATATAAACTAGGTGTTATAATGATAATAACACAGTGGTTCTCAAACTTTTTCATTCGCGGACCACTTTGTAGGGGCAAAAGATCCAGCAAAACACCTACCAGTCCTACCCCACTTGTTATGTTCTCTCTTATGGCCTCAGACTTGGCTTGCGAGTCAGTGATATGCATTTTAGACTACCCCACCGACCACACTTTGAGAACCACTGTTATACAACACACATCATGATCCAATAACTGGAGCTTACAGCTCAGGTTTAAAATGTTAATAAAATAAACACTCAATTCTTGGTTACATTATGCAGGGTATGAAAATACAAAAAATCATCCAAAAAATATGACACTTTGGGTTCAACCATATCTTGGTTTCTTTTTATGATCAAACTGTTCTTTTTTTCATTTTTTAAAATAGTAAGTTACACACAGTGATTTTAATCTCCCCGATTTTCAAATCAAATTACAAATCTTATATGCTGAAATTCTTAATCACCCAACACCAAATGTTTTAGTAACAAAATCAAAACAGTTTGGAAGTGAACCTTTAAAAAACAAATAAGAAATTCCCATTGTAAAATCTACTTGAAAAATACTGATTGCTATGAAACAAAGCTTGTATTTGGATATGTGGGCAAAGCTCCTTAAGGTTTATCTGCACTAGTTATTCCTAATTTTAAAACTGATAGACTAGAGAGAAGACAGCTACTCAATGACACCCACTACTACTCTTATAATGCACCAAAGTATGAAGTGCAAATGTTGGAACTGCAGACCCACAGCCCTACCCAACAACTGCTGGGCCATGTATGGGCTCTTACACGAACCATGGAAACTTACTAACTCACTAGGCATGCCAATTTAATTCAATCTCAACTAAAACTTAAAGCAAAGCATTACTAATGTACAAGTCTAGTCACTTTCACATCCTGTACAGATGGTTGACATGTAATCTTTGCTTTCACTCTTAAAAAACACATCTGCCATATTCAGTGCCGTGTTGATGAGACATTTTGCTTAAATTAGTCACAAAAAAAACTCAACTGTGTAAAACATAGTTATGTAAAATTATCTGTCTATAAAGCTCTAGGGTAGCTTACTTTGAAGGCAAGTCTTACCAAAGTATGACAAGAGGCACTTTTTTTACATGCACAAAGCACAAGTTTCGTTTTGAACATTAAAGAAATGCACATATAAACCATCAATGTTCCATCAGGACAAACTAATTCCACCCAATTAAATGTAGTAAAAAAAAATTCAACTTTGATGAATTACATCTTAACTGAAGAACAAGTGAAGTAACCTTTACAACGAATGCGACTTACTATTCTTCTAACTATCTGGATTGAAAAGACATTTTTTAGGACTCAGTTTTTTACTTCTAATCTTTTATTTTGGCTTCTTTGTTTTACTGTGTCTTTAAAAGTAAACACAAACTGTATACTTTTCATAAAGATTATTATATTTGTCAAGAACACAGTTGTCAGAATTAAAGATTTGCTTTTATGAAAAAAATACAAAAACTTTATTGGGATAATATATCAAACAATTTCAAACCAATTACTCCAACTGTAATGCATAAATCTTCAATACAGTAACAATGAATGGATAATTTTATTGCATATTGTTACCAATATTGTAGTAGTGGGATTCCTTGCAGTTTTTAAAATACAGTGAAACCCCCATTTTAACGCGAATTAGGATATAATGCAATGGGTCATTAACTCTTTCAACACGGGCTCATTCCCTGGACCGACCTCCTAACCATAACCTCGTTATAGTTTACATACTAATAACTTTTAATATTTTAAGTGTATCTTTACAAAACCCCGCTTTAGAGCGACCCCGCTTGTTTTGTGATGACATTTTATGGACCTCAACGATCGCATTATAACGAGGCTACACTGCATTTTAAAACTTTTCTTCAAAACCAACAATCTGTACTAAAAAACTTTGCTGTATCATGAAAATTGACACTGAGGAATTGCTGTTATCAATACGCACATATTAGTAGATTTTGTACCTATTTATAAAAATAATTATCCTGGGAATAATATTAAATCTCCTTCTTGGCATTCATTTTAACTAGGCTTAGCATTAACCATGTCTCCTGCCCCGGCAACATGTAACATCAGATGGTCTCAACATACACTAAACAACAATAACAAAGCTATTTTCACATCACTGATGTGTGTGCGTGTCAATAATTTTCTGTGTGACAATAAATTTCTTGTTAATGGGGAAAATCTTCAGCATTTATTGATTTTCAAATGTGTGTTTTTAGCAAATCAATTAAACAGGGCTTTCATATTAAAGTTCATACGCAGAAGGGCTACTAGTGAAGCCATTAAGTGCTTCCATTAATAATCAATCTGTAAATTCAATTGGACAATCCAATAATTACTGACTACATACCATCAGGTGATTCTCTGCCACAGCAAATGTAAATATCCTCACACATACCACAGCAAAGGTGAACACATTTACACACATAACATCAAACATGCTACAACAAAGGTAAACATCTTCACACAATTATCAGTGAATTCTATGAATTGAATGTCACTAAAAGCTCTGTTAATAAACTTGCAACATTCCCTCTTTATATTTTTTTGTAATAATATAACCAATAGTTATGTGAACAAATTTAAGCAAGTGCCAAAAATATGAAAAGCTACTGACATGACTTAGGCCTAACAATAAGTTCAAGTAGCTTTAAGGTAAATAAAACAAGCATTCCATAAATTATCAATTACTCTAAACTTCACTCCAACTTGTCATATTACTGTCGCTGGGATTTATGTCATTTTCCTGAATTTCTCTCTAAATCTACTTACATACATAGAAACTTTTAAGATAATTAGTTATTATAGCTAAACCAGAAAGAAAATATGTAGTAAAATAGTCTTAACTTTTGAGTGTAAAATATTATTTTAACTTAAATGTAACCATAGACTAGTCCACAATACTAAGTACGAAACTGCTTCACATAACTGTGTTTTAGTTTTAACTAATGCACATTCTACAATTCTGTTTGTATTGAGTGTCAGAAGAAAAATCCAAGAACATGAAATCAGAAAAGCACAAAAAAAAACTAATTTTGACGTAAATTGAATCTGTTTTCAGTAACATTAACTTTAATGGTCTGGATCGTAAATATACTTTAACACGCACGATATAAGCAAAATGCATAATATATTTTATCATTTTCTACCACCTTAGTGATGATGATAAAAACAATTTTCAGTGAATGTTTTTTTTTTTTGCTACCCAATAAAACAGAAGAGCTAAAACAAAAAAATCACATCTTACAAGCGAGTTTTCCTGCATTTTGAGCTAAAGAACACTAAAGTGTGACATTTCGTGCCAAATTTTTTATTATTACAAATTCTTTCCTTCTTCAGATCATTTTTTCTTCTTGTGATGAAAAACACGGAATTGATTTTTCAAAGGCTAAGTGTTTTACTTCCCTCGTACACTGTATTTAAAATTCTCCAATACAACTTACTTAATAGTTGAGTATTTGTTCATTTAAAATCTTAAAAAAAAATTTTTTAATGTGAAAAGAAACCCATTTCTATGTTTTTAGGAACGTGAACCAGTGTGATGATATCCAAGCTTAACATGCACAACATAACAGTGCACAACAGTTTCTAAATAAATACATTTATTACAGTTAACATTTGCCATGTTTCAAAGCCTACTTTTGTGATTCACCAGCACATCAGTAGGACCAAAGCAAAATATTTGAAACTGTGCAAGTTCACAACCATTTGTGAAGTAGCCTACTTTCTAAAATCTACAGTGTAAGTTCTCAATATAACTTACTTAAAAACAACCACTAAGAACTAAGTATTATCAAACTATGCCTAAAAACCAACACATCTAAAGGACAAAAAGTATTAAACCAAATGCAATTTTGTTAGAATTTACAATGTGCTATTGTATATCAACATGATAACTAGATCTCTAACAAATACTCTGTGAAAAGAATCCATAAACTAACAATAAAAACTGCTGGCCTGATTGTAAAAAAGTTTATAAATGGTAATTACTCAAATGTGTGTATCACATTAATAAACCAAAGACTATCTGAACACCAGCTACACTGGGTTTACTCTGTCAAGTCTATCGTGCTAGTAGGTCTCGTATCTAACCGAGGGAAGAGCGAGGACAATTTATTTCTAGTTTGTTTGTTGACAAAACATATAATCAATTAAAGAGCACCCTCAATGTTTTAAAAAATATTTGTCCAGTTGGGTAAACCATTTCTTACATTATTTTTTATTATTTGCTCAAATGTATAAATACAGATATGTTACATTCACCTATCGAGTACATTTTGTGCAGAAATATAACAGATCAGACTTTTTTTTTCATTAATATACAAGTATAGGATATCAAAATAAAAAACTGACATTTTTAGCACATTTCCAAAGAAAGCTTGATACAGATGGAGTTAATAGCTTTTCTAAATATTTTTATGAAGGTATGGATATCTTTGTTGTACAGGTACATTTACATGTTATAATATGCAATAGCTAAAATTGAAAAGTTCCAATTTGATTCTATTTTTGTTGGATGCGTTCTTCTCTCTTTCCATTCAAATTAGTTCCAGTCATTAATGGAATTTAACTGATAAAAGTCAGTTCATTATAAATTGGTGTGGGGTAAGCAACTTCATATTAAGCCCTCAAAACCATCTGGGTTCCAAAGAAACATTGTGAGCTACAATTAAAATATACAGAAGACCTCATAGTGACATTTGTCCGATTGTGTGTCTAACAATATTAAGTTTTACAGAAAACGTCCCCTAAAGCAAAGAGCGGGTAAATACCATTACGCACTCGTAAGTAGTTATCAATACACTTGACCAAACAGACCATTTCTAACTATATGAATGGTTCTTTCATCTTTTACCGAATCATTGGATAGTTTCAAGGGTAATCCTTACCTAGTTTACGCTGAAAATCGGTGACTAAACTTAGTAGTTACGTAACATCAAAGTGGGTATATTAAACTGATATGAAAGTTTACGTTTAATTTGATTCAAGTAATTTTCATCAATACAAGCCTACAACTAACCTAGCAACCTATCACGAAGACCATTTTTTACCAATGCAAGGCTGCATTATCTTGACAAAACACTAGGTTTTGTCAAAAAGTTTGGAAAATTCTTCCATGAATCCATACCTCCTACCCAGAGCATTTCAGCTTTTATTAAAATATTTAACAAGAAAGTGGTATGCTACTGCTATCATGCATGTTATAAAGGTGCACATGACATTAACATCAAACAGTACAGTTAACTGTGATCTTGTTTTCTAGTCCAAATCCTGATTAATCCTTTACTGCTTTAGAAGTGCTACAAGGATTCAATCTATTAGAACACAGTAATCTTCATCAAGGATTATGGATCTGTTTCGTGTTTCATGTTTGAAACACACATCCTATTGATACAAGTTACAACAATAACTTTTAGTTATTTCAAAGGGAACATTCCTAAGAAAAAATTCTAACTTAAAAAATCCAACACATATATATAGTATCTCACAAGCTTTAAACCTCACAAAGTCTGTCCTCATTTTTGGACATACATCGTTCAAATTTTCTAATTAAAAACCTCAAAGAACTGCATCATCAAAATATATTTACAAATACACAATTAACAAATAAAATCATTACAACCTTTCACTGCTAATCTTCTTACTAGAACATTTTCTGTAAGCAATAAGACAAAACTTTTACACCACATTAAATGGCAGTGATACCAGATAGAAAATCCAGTATGAACTTCTCAAGTTAGTAAGTACGAGAAACGTAGGGCAAAACAACAAAGTATCCAATCAGGATGAGGTTCAGAGCCATGCTGACAGCAACAAGGCACCTGTAGTAGCGGCCACCAAGGATTAGACTTTGTTTACCTTGAAATATAAACAATAACAGCTAATGATACCATACTCACTTTTAACTAAAGTTAAAAACAAAAATAACATAAAATTTACAAGTATTCTGAAAATAATTCAACTTTCAAAAGCTTCTCAGCTCACCCTCCAAGTTCGTTAAAACTTGTACTTTTTTTTTTTAGTTAGAGATTGTAAAAATTGTTTGCAGTTAAGTGTTTACAGTAACTGAAACAATTGTACACAAGAAAAACAGAAACAGACCATATTAAATCTTTATATAAATATTAATATGGAATTTAAGTAAAACAGAAGCAGTCCACATTGAATCTTTATATAAATATTAATATGGAATTTAAGTAAAACAGAAGCAGTCCACATTAAATCTTTATATAAACATAAATATGGAATTTAAGTAAAACTCAAGCAGTCCACATTAAATCTTTATATAAATATTAATATGGAATTTAAGTAAAACAGAAGCAGTCCACGTTGAATCTTCATGGGAACAAGGAATTTAAGTCAAAAGTTATATGACAAGACGGACAGAATTTTCTTTTTAGTTTATATCACTTTACAAAGATATTTTAGTCTCACTTATATTTTACATTTTTCAATATTTATCTGTAATCTTGCTAGGTTAGGTCTACAGTGGATCTGGGTTTCTATGTCTAAATGAGTTCATCATACTGGCATCATGTTTACATTTGATTAACGACAGTCTTCTGACATTTCAACAGTACAACGTCATCACCGGTATTTATGGCTGGAGGACTGTATGTCGTGACCCTTTCAAACGAAAAGTATTCATACAGAAAAAAAAAGACAACAAGAAACCCTTATGATAAATATTTCAAAAATTACTATTTATATCAAGGACTGAAAAAATAAAAACGCCTACAAGTTTACCACACTATACACCCAATCCATACCAATAAAGTGGTGTAGTTCAGCTAGTTTACATCAGTACGCACCCAATCCATACCAATAAAGTGGTGTAGCTAAAGCTAGTTTACAACAGTACACACC
>NW_013670070.1:23271-36686 GCF_000517525.1 Limulus polyphemus | reverse complement strand
TAAGAAACAAGTGGTATTCACTTGTTTCTTATGTACTGAATGATTATCAAGGTAAGCTAGCCAAACTATATTGTTCGGTTAGCTTACCTTGATAGTTTAGAGAGTGTTGTTTTGTTGAAGAATTTTCTTTCCATTCCTGTTTATTAGGTTTATTGGATTCTGTCTTTTGCAAGCTTGAAGATCCAGATGAAGAACTTCCCTTACTACTGACATTTCGTCGTCTGACCTCGGACAAGTTCTGTTGTTGCCACCGTTCACGTGCAACAGAAGGGGGCCAAGAGAGTACACTTGGTGGAGGTCGAGATAATGGTCGTCCATTAACTGACTCAAACTTTAAATCATCTCCACAGACTGACCCTTTTAAAATTAGATCACAAGTGAGAAAATCCTTTGTGTAAAAAGAAAAAAAAAGTGACAATTTTCAAGTAACAAATAATTGCATATTGTGACATCAAACTTTTAGCTAACAGCTCCAAAAGCTAGTACTAATACGACTTAAATATTTTGTAGTTACATATTACCTAAGATTATAACCTCACTACTTCTATTATATAATTTCAAACATGGTTAGTAATATAACTATAGAAAACAAATTGTCTCACAGTTTGTTAAATCTGTTCCAGCCATTGTTCCCAAGATACAACTAAATTACAATTTAAATGTATAAGGTTTAACCACCAACCCATCAGTATGATTGCTTTGGCATAAGTTGACTGCCATCTGTAACACAAATTACAGTCAGTCTCTGAGGGTTCCTGCTTGCTGATGAATAATTAATAACTACGGTATCGAATACCATCTTTTTAATTTTTAACAAAACTCGACAAAAGCTAGATTACACTTGTGTGTTGCACATTATTGTAACCATCATTTTAGTGGTTTAAGTGTTCTTTTGAATATTTTTCCTAAAAATCAAAGTTATTCATCTGAATCTCTACACTAAAAGCAGATTCAGATGAATTTACTTCTATATCTGACACCTTAAAACAAGCCGTGAAATAATGTAGGAATGTAAGTTACTCTCAAACTTTGAAAATCCAGAACATTAAACACAGTTACGATCTTGGAAATGTAACCATATACATATAAAAGCACTAACATAAACGAACCATTTCCATCAAGAAAGTGGTTATTAATTGGAAACTATTAGCTTAGGACAAAAACTCTGACAAAATACTTGTAACACTTCTTTATAGTAAGCTAAAACAGAAAACAATATAAACGTATTTTTAAGACTACAAAAGAATTAGTTCTTAAATTGCTCAAATCTCCATGAGACACCTTCAGTAACCATTGACACTATTCAAAAAAAAACTTTACAAGAGCTTTCTGAAAGTAGGCTCAGCATAAAGAAATTAAGTAGTATATAAAGGCTCCACAAATTATTTTTAGAATTTTCCTGGACATGTTTATCAAAAAATATATTGATTAATTTAGTTACAATAAGTTATACTATAGTTTGAGGATATAAAACGTGAACTTTAATCTGGCATTCAAAATATTGTAAAAATTCCAGCCATAAGTTAAAGCTTTTTTTTTTCTACTTATGATTTATCTAACATTTCAAACCATAAATTTTAATTCACTAAAGTTGCAAGGCAAACAGCCGTTACCTGAAGGGCTTGGAGCACAACTTTCCTGTGATCCTGACAAAGAAGGTGGAGGCGTGAGAAGACCACCAAACCCATTTGGCACAGCACTGGTAAAATGAAGTCCTCGACCTAACTGCTCCATTCTTACAGGTGGCACAGGCAGAGACCAATAGCCACCGGCTACCCAGGAAGCTTGGGTGACACTTTTAGCAGTGAAACGAGCTGGCCTCACAAGAGAAGTTTGAGATTTTGAGGCTGAAAAGCCTACTGGTCTTGGAGACGTAGAAAAACTAAAAAATATATATATATATATATATACGTATGAAAACATGTTCATAAACAAGCTATAATTAAACCCAATAAAAACTTGTTGAAATACTTTACTTGATAAACACTCTCAAGACTGAAATTAAAGCAATAAAATAAAATTCAAGGAACTTGAGATCTACTTATAAAAAACTGATACTGCATGCATACAAATTTGGCAACAGTATAAAGAAAGATTAAATAAGAACTGTTTCAGTTTTTTCTAAATAAATACTCAGAACATTGTACACTTTATAAAATCTTCCTAGGCACATAAAAAACAAGCTTGAACAAATAAAAAATACAGTGGTTCGTCATAAACCGACAATGAAAGTTTGGAGAAGGCTTGAATGGGTACCCGACGACGACATAATCTTGTCGAAACATTGCACATTTATAATAAGGTTTTCTTCATTACCCATTCAAGCTGTCTCTAAACTTTTATTTCCTTGTCATCAAATTTAAACCAAACACACAGAATAATATTTTTAAAAAATAACAAAATATTGCAACATTATCATGGTGAAACATTGGAATATTTTGAAACCTTGTATTCCTTGTTTTTGAAAAGTTTGAAGAACAAATCTTCAGATTTTCTGGAGATCAACAAAAAACCATATTCACTGGAATAAACTTTCATCTTTTAAGTACTGAAATTACATTAGTGTCATGGATAAAGTTCAAAACTAACCCGTTCAACAAGGACATTCTAACAAACTAAAATGCTTCATATTGTACAAATTTCCCTTAAAAATTAAATTTTTAAAATTCTTTTAGTTTTAGAGTTAAAAAAAAAATCAGTGAAGCCTAATTATGCCTTGTTTTTGCATACTGAACTAACATCATTAATTTCAATTTCACACATTTGAAATTAAACTAAAAGTCCAAAAGGTGTGTGGATAATTTCATTAAATGTCCAGAGAGTTCACAAGCAAACATCTAGGAAAGTCAAGATAAGAAGAAGCAAGCTTAGCATGTATGATTTTTATCAGATACCACCAAACCTATGGGCCAATAGCCTACATTTACAGAGTCACTATAATGCACGTTTTCAGTTTAATGATCATTGCCACTATGATGTAAGTTTAATTTCTTTAACCAAGTTATGAACAGTAATTAGACGGCCTACTTATTTGTGTTCTAATGTAAATCAATGCCAAATTTGGGGGTCTCCTTTTAGGGAATCCCCATAATTGTTTTCGGAAAATTTCTGGGCTCCCAAAAAGGAGGGATAAAAAATTTTACCTTTGTGCAAACCTCTGGACCGAGACGATTCTTATGGTACCACTTAGAAGTTGGTGCAACCAACAGTTTAGGAGTTACGAGACACACACAGAGACACTGAATCTTATATCAAAGATACTTTTCATACATCAACCAAAAAATATGGATTCTCAAAGATGTCATCTAGCATGTTACAGTATTGAACAGCTAGACACGGCCAACTAAGACAAACATAGATTATAGTGAGAGACTCTGACAGTAAAAGTACATAATCAAAGATCCACTTCACCACATACTTTTAACATGCCGATTACCTTGTAACTTTGTAGCAGGTGAGGAATATGTAAAGCATCTAGCTCCAAATGAAGAGCATTATGGGCAGTGACATTCCCATCAGTTTCGTAGCTACAGGTGGAGCTGTTTGTAAACGATTGGCTACCTTGTTTAGATCCAAAACTCAGAGAAAGGTTGTCCATGCTCTTATATCCACAGACTGATGTTGACCTATTATCAACCTTAATTTTTCTTCTGGGCGAGGTCAGTTGATTTGCCTTGCTGAAATAATGAATATGAGAATCATACATTCTTGTCTAGATCATGCTTGTACATGGATAGGTATATCTAATTCCTTTCTATAAAAGAAACAAAAGTACTACTATTCAAAATTAGTTTGAAAAAATATTAAACTATACACACAAAACTCATTTTTAAGCATAAAAAAAATTATTTATTCTTAATATTGTTCAATATTCTTTCTTTAAGATTATTGAAAAACAATGAGTTATCAAACAATTTGTTTGAGTGCTTGTTACTAGAATACATGAGGGCCATGAGTGAGTTTGCCCAAATAACTAACAAATGGTTTATTCAATCAGGCATTAAATACAATATAGTATTGTTACTACAACCACAGAAAGGTAATGAACAAGTTTTATGTTATTTTATAAAACATTTTCCTTTTTTAACACAATGCGAGTAGGTGGGGGGTCAAGTGTACATACCATGACCTTTTACAGAGTACCATTCAGCATGGTATTATGTACATTTCTTCAGTATTATCAACTACTAATTTTACTTTGCTGACTTAACGATACTTCACGGCAGAGTAAGTACGAGATACAATATGCAGGGATGCTGGAAAAACTGTAGTTAAGCATTTCAGAGGTTATGCAAAGTCAATATACAAAATGTGCAAGAGACGAAAGTATTTATATTCTTCACACGGTTATCGCCTTACCTACGACTTTGTCAGTCTGACATCACCAATATAAAGACATCTTGAATATAAATACTTTTGTAAAACATCTGACTTATGTACAACATACTTGTACATATTAGTAACAGACTGTCAAACTTTCTGTAGATAACATAGTAAATTTGGAATTATGGTTAACATTCCTTCTCTACTATAGAATAAATCCAATGAACCAACCCAAGAATTAGCTTAAATCAGTTTGAAAACAATGTGTGTCTGGTAATAATTATATATATATATATCTGAACTTGGCTTTGTTATAAATACTTAACCAACAAACCCAGCATTCAACTATTAAAATGAAATTAAAATCATAACATGCAAAAATGTTTTATGGGAATAATATATATCTCTAAAATTCCACACTTAAAGTACTCATCTTTTTCATTACAGGTCAGTCTTAAAAGATTTCCTTAACTGGAACCGAAGAGTTTATACATGGCTATTAATAAATATTTCACAATTTTTAATCCCTAAACATTTATAACCGGCTCTTTCTTCTTAAAAATGTATCAAAGATTTGTAAAATCAGCTCTACACACAATTAGAGTCATCCCGAAGTAATACACTACTTACTTCAGCCATTTTTGCTTTGGGTTAACCCTTTTGGTTACTCTGAAAATCCCACTGGAGAAGGATACCATGGCAGTAACCAGGATGACCATGGGTCGAAGGAGATGGAGATCTGTTTCAGAAAACAATCCAGAAACAGCTGAGGAATACAATCCTTGGAGAGTTACCCAAAAAGCACAACAGAGAGCATCAACTGTTCGTAACCTTAATCAACAGAGAAACAATTAACAATCTGAAGTTATTACAAAGACAATTCATCCTGTTTGTTTTTTAATGAAAATTTGTTATTCCTGTAACAACAGTCATTTTAACAACAAGTGCAAAATTTATCACTGCGAGAAAGATTTTTAACCTTTATGGAATAAAATGGAAGATAAAAACATCTTCAATTAAAAGCATGCAACATCCTCTAGGACACTGTTAGACAATGATGAATTATAAGAAAAACTTACAGTAAAATACATTTTATAAATATTTACAATGTCCCACACTACAACACAAGATACTCGTATGACACTAATATTTAAAGGTTATAGATGAGATTAAAATTTGAGTTTGATATGGTTTTATCCATAACATTCATTTCAAGAAAAAGGGGGCCAAATACGTTGCTGTAACTATCTTACGAGTGTTTTGTGCATGTGAAGTTCTCTTAAATCTTTCATTAATAAACTGTAAATCTAAGCTGATTCATTTTTCATTACTTATACAATTTACAAGTTATTAACCTGCTTTGTTTACTATTAGCCCAATTTGTCTATATACTTTCAATGAAATTTGTTTTCTTGTGTATCACTGTCTGTATACCAGGTTTCCAGTTCATGCTAAAAGTGATGCACTCATTTCAAATTTCTTTAAAAATGGAATCAGTGTTATTTGTAAACTAATTTTCCTCACACTCTGTTGTATACAAGCTACAATATAACATACGTTTAAAAAGTTCTTGTTACTTTCTAAATTAATCATATATATATATACAGAAATGAATTTTATCTTGCACACGGGCCATAACACAGAAATAATGGTAAATAATTGTTAGTTACTATCAAACTTATATTAAAAGTAACAAACTACAATACGATGCCTATTAAATGAAGATTAGATAAATCATTGACTACATTATATCCTAAAACCTTCTCAGACATATTTAAAAAAAAACACCTGTGTTTTCCAGCCCATAAAGTTCCTCCAACTGCCACCAGGAGACCAACAACAGTAAGAAAAGATGATGTAGGCAGTCTGGAAACCATGAGCCATGATATTGGAAAAAGGCGATATTCCCGGTCTTCTTGTAGTTCAAATACAGCAGAAACAAGAAGAAGCAAAGCAGAACTGAAATTAATTACTGCTAACACATGGACACCAAAGGGGATATGATTCCTAGTTAGGACCTGTGATAAAGATAAATGCTTAGAGATGCTTTCTGACAAAAGCTCTTCCAAAATGAGAACAATTTAAACTTTCCATAATTCTCATACAGTTATTTGTAACTAATATTACTAGTAACTGTTTTAACTTTAGCCTTTTTTTCATGTAAAATATATAGTTTTATGAATATTACATATACCAAACTAAAAACAAAAACTTTCAACTGCTTTGTATTTTATACCTCATAGTATTATAACAACAAAATCAATGTTGACTCTTTATACATACTCTTCCATCAAAATAAACATATTTGGGTATTATCAAGGTTATTTACAACACAAAACTAAAATGAATAAGTAAAGATCTGTTCATTTTTCTGGATAAATGCTAAAAACCAACCTTTCTAATTTTTCTTTTTACAATAAATCAGAATGACAGCGTTACTTACTTTTAATGCAGGTCTGGTATGCTGATTAAGACTGTAGTTTAAAAGATGAGGAGGAATTTTAGGCCTCAATTCTGCATCTTGTTGAGAGAGTTTCTTCTGTACATGAACCTCACACTGCCAACAAAGCTTGTAAACTTTTTCCAGGTGCCTCTGGTACGCTTCCACTTCTTGATCAAAACAAAACTTTGGAAGAAGAACATGAATTGGCAATCAGTATAGAAGACATGAAACAAATACTCTCGTAGAAGTGGATGATCACGACCACTGATAAACAAATATCAAAGATCATCTCGGTACCATGTAACAGTTGAACATTGGATGTCATCTGACAAACTTTTGATTGTCTGACTATATCACAAATTTCTTCAAACACATTCTCTGTCTAATTAAGATAAATTGAAAAATTACTTATGTAAGCACCTGAGTAAGAGCTTTTTTAATACCATACGTATTGAAACTATCAAAAAATTTACACACGTCTTCAAAACTTCCTCTATGTTACTTTATTCTAACCTACAGGAGCTCCAACTAGTAACTTCCCACACAACTATAAATTTAATCTATACTGATGTAAATATTCTTATATGCTCTATCTAATTACATTTAAACATTGCTTTAAGAGAGAGTGTGTGCAGATCACATGCTGTAACATCATAAACGAGTGGAAACATTGCTTTAAGAGAGAGTGTGTGCAGATCACATGCTGTAACATCATAAACGAGTGGAAACATTGCTTTAAGAGAGTGTGTGTGCAGATCATGTGCTGTAACATCATAAACGAGTGGAAACATTGCTTTAAGAGTGTGTGTGTGCAGATCACATCATAAACGAGTGAAAACTAAGGATGTAGCAATAAAATCAGTGAAAGAGAAATCACATTGGAAATAGGCTGTGGATGTAAGTTGTTAACAAATTTAAATGTCTGCTTTGGGATGGATAGAAAAATTATAAGATTGATAAATGTTTACAAGCAAGAATTCTCATAACTTTGAAAAAATTAAAATTGGAATACTTATTTTTTTTTTTGCTGATTACATTAATGTTAGAAAATATTGATTCTAAAATATCTTTTGAGTTAGAAAGTATTGAAAGAGGGTTAGAATTATCAATAGTGTCATATTATGGTATTTTCTCCCCCACAATTCAAAATTATTTCTGCTTTTACGGTTGAACTTACTTTCGACAATACAATTAGTGAAAAAAAAAAATTTTATAATTTGAACAAATTCAAATTACATCGGTCAAAAAGGTAACCTAGTCAGACACACGTTCTAAAGAGTTAAAAAATAAATACATGTGCAGCCCCGAGAGGCCTTTTAAAGGTTTTATATAAAACAAAATCAAATGACACTTTTGGAATGAAAGAATTTAAACTGTATTATACATTAACAATAACCAATTATTTTTTTTACAGTTATCTAAACCATTAATGTTATTTGATGGTAGATACTATACATATTTTTATTTATCTATTTCAATATTATAATGTTATAAAATTACAGGTAATTTTTTTCTATAGTAAATATCTACCCCCCATGAAAACATTCTGTAAAACCATGCCGTAGCTGAATAAGCATTTAATACAATTTACATATTTTCCATAATTATGAAAGTCCAGAGGAACTGTTAAGTTAAATATGCATACACTGACTACCTTTTTACAGTAAATAAAATCAAATTCTAATTTCCAGTAATTTTATATACGACAGTTTACCTGTCAAGCTCAAACCTTACCTTGTTTAATGGAACAAAATCTGCCAAAAGTCGAATTTTCATGGTCTGGTTCTGGTTACATTCCTTGCACAATCCATTTATTAATGGCTGCTTGTATTTTTCTTCATAGCCTTCTACTACAGAACCAGTCACAGGAAAGTTAAGACTCTCGTCGTATTGAGCAGGAATTGGTTTGTTGTAATCTCCAGTCTGTTCCAAAAACTTGTAACGTTTTTAATTAACCAACACATCAACCATTTCAAAATGAAATTCTATCAACTGTGTTCATACTTAACAAACTGAGAATAAATTGTACACAGTGAAACAGTTTATACTTGAAAAAACTGTTCAAAATAGAAATTATTTTGTCTGATTGTTATCAGTATGCTTTAAAATAAATTTTATGTAAAGCACTTATGAAAATAATAAAATATTCGAAGGCATATCCCTTGACATTCTGTTAACAATGAAGAACAACTATAATACAGTACAACTCTGAAACAAACTATTTCCATTACAAGTTAGAGAATAGTTTGAAAAAAAAAAGACTTGACGTTGCCTAGCGACCTATGAAGCACACCTCACCATGCAAGGTTTAAGTAGGACTTGCAAAATAGTCAACTACTCATATGAAACTTGCTTACAATTATCAGGCCAACCCAATAACCTACCTACCAGATATTATTCATTCATAGCCTAGCTCTAGCAGATAGTTGAATATTACATCTCTATGATGTCAGTGTGCTGTATTATTTGTTTTATAATGTGTAAAAACAGGGCTTAAATTAGCAACATGATTTTAAGCAGTAATAACACTAAAAGTATTCTGTCTCCCATTTTCAAATCACATCGAATACATACACATATTTCAAATAACAAAAACGTGTTTTATTGTAGGTGCTTATGCTTTAGATAGTTATTACGCATACAACCAAAATTTTATCTGTGATATACACTACAAAATTACTCAGATGAATTACCAGCATTTGCAAACAATTTATTAGCACATTAAAAAATGATGTTAAATTAGAAAAATATATATACACACACACCCCATCACTGTAAATTCTAGATAAACTATTTTATTATATTCTTGTACTGATTACCTCAGAGAAACCATTATACTGATCACAGTGTGGACAGTCCCAGCAGTTGCGGTTACCAAAAGGAACGACATGTTTTTCCCCACAAAACCAACAGTACACTCGCACAGGGAACTTTGGCCTGAAAAAAAAAAACATATTTATGTAAAGTGAATTTATTAGATTGCAACGTGTACAATATCTTTTTATTTTATGGAAATTTGAGTAACAAAGTTATTTTAATTATAAATTTTCAATGCATTTAACGTAATTTAATTTTTGTTTCAGAGATTTATAAAAGTTAAGTTCTGAATGAAACAACTATTATATCACTAAACCAAATATAAAATCATTACTGGTATTATGCACACAACGTAAGGTATGCCACTAATTTTTGTCTTTTAGACAAGTGTTTCCCAAAGTGGAAGCCACGAAGCTTTTTATGTTGCCAAAAACAATGATGCTGAATTAATTTTAATTCTAAATAAACAATAAGCCAATAAAAGTTATGTTGAATTAATTAAATAATAATGTTGAAAGATGCTGTTGTTTTTACTACGGAACTGTTTTTCAATCACCATACTAAAATATTGGGGGAGGGACATTTTACAGCATTTTTATAGGTTGGGGGGTCTCACTTTTTTTATTCACATCAAGGGAGCCTCTGACTGAACGTCTGGGAACCACTGTTTTCAACTGTACCCAAATGAAAATTTTTCGTAATTATAATCCAACCTGAAAAAACCTTTTGTGTTGCGTCAAACAGAAAGCCACTTTTTACTGATACACAATATTTATCCAACAAATAAAACCCTCATTTCTCCAATTTCCAGACAATACATTACGAATCAAATTACTACAATCCCTAACTTATTTAAACTGGGACTGGTCACTAACCTTTTGAAACACACTAACCCTCTGTTTTATGATTTTATTTCACTTGTGTACAGTTTAAAAAAAAAAAGGATACTGACTTACTGAAAAGAGTTCAGAGAAGGGTTGCTAGTCTAGGATAATTCCACGGATGGAAGTGGTCTTATCGGGATCGGTTATGATCTCATTTTCTTTTGAGAAATAAAGATATCATCTTATTGAAGTTTACAGGATTACCGAGAGGACTGATAGGATAACAGCCACTGATTTCTTTGTGCTGAGTCATAAAGACAACAGGATGAGAGAACAAAATTTTAATATTTTGAAAATACAGAAAAGGCCCTATTTAAAATAATTTTCTAACAGTGATTGGTTTACGAAATGAGTAGCCATTGGAAATAGTGGATGGTAGCATCTTATCGAAGGTGGTTGTACAATGACAACCTTGAAGGATCAAATGATTCCTTTTTTTTGTCCATATATTATATTTAGAATGAACAGGTACATGTAAAGTTTTTCAGTCAAAAAGTTTAAACGATAGACTTGAAGTTGTTATGAAAGAATAACCTTCTTAAATGGAGGTTGGCACTTTACATGAATTAAATAAAGGGGAGAATCAATGACTTTATTAAATTCAAAGGGTTAACTTTTCTTAAAAGTGGGTGAGTGAGGGCAGCTGTGGAGGACCGAATGGTCCACTATTAACCATATGTTAAGTCACTTTCATTTCGTCTGCAAAATCAAAAAATAATTTTAGATTTTGACAAAACATTGTTAGCTTTAAATTATTTTTGGACCAAGTTTTCTTGTTGTTTACTGCAGAATTTTAGTTGATCACATAAAATGGTTTTCAATCCAGAAAGGTTAATAAAAAAAATTCTAGCAGTACTTAGTTTAATAAGCAGATATTCACTTAACTCAAATGACTTCGCATTTTTTATTGGACCTCATCTCCTATGAGGTAGTATGGCTCAGTGGCTTCGTGCTTAGGACTCAGTCTGATGGTTGCAAGTTCGAGGCTGACCTGCACCATGCTAGTGTCTTTGAGCTAGACACTTTACCCCACTTTTTCCAGTCTACTCAACTCAGGTGGAATGGGTTGCCATTCTCATCCACTCGTGAGATTGAAACTGGATTTGTAATGGTGCAGCAAGGATTTAACTTTAACATCTCCTATTGCCCATTACTACTGTAATTTACACCCCCTTTCATGGTCCACACTGATTACCACTGCCAAGCTACAAAAAATTTCATATAGTAATTTTTACAGTGTAGGTGGAAGAGTAATACTATAAAAAAATGTAGTTGAATCTTTACATTATAGTGTAAATTAGTAACAAATACATCACAGCATTAATAATATGAAATTATTATAGATTTTTGTCATATAATAACAGCTTCCAATCATTCATTATTCCAATGTTGAATTTACTTTACAATATAACATAAAGTTGATTCATAAAAAATATTCACCTAAAGTTTTATAATTTTACTACAGTAACTTTCCACATAACTCACTTAAAATTTAAAAGCCAAAAGAAATAACAGTAAATATCACGAAATCATGTAACTCAATACACTGTGTGTATCATTCCAAAAGCTGAGGTAGATGAATCGAATGCCTAAATGATATTAATAAAATTAAAAGTAAATCCTCAGAATCTAATTCGGTGTTAGACTAAACAGCATCGTAAATTATGCAGTAATGAAATAAAATAACGTCAGCACGAATACTGAACACCAAGTTACTCATGCTTTTAATCTTTTACTTTAGACTTAACTTTTACTAAAGTTCAATCTTCGGTTACAAATAATGAGATTGAAATTGAAAGTTTCTCTTTGAAGTTCGAGTCTGAGGGAGTCTGCTTAATCACTGAAAAGGAACGAATAAGAAAATGCGAAATTTCCAAGGCATCATCATTGAATTACAACACGCACTTTTGTACATAACGTTTACAAGTTGTTTCTTTTCTTTGATTAAGTACCCCGCTCACCGAGTCTTGATTTTCAAGTCTTACAATTAACCAAACACTAGGCCTAAATCCCTTCCATTAAATTAGGCTTACCTTAATCTTGAATACACCAAAAATATGGAAAAAGAAACAGATACTAAAATTCCGAAAGATAAATATAAGTCCATTGGTTTTTCTTTTTACTCAGAGGTGTCTAAAACTATTGGTAAAAATATTATAAACTTTGTTATTACTAATAATATTAGGAATTATTCGTTTGTTACAAAAATCAGCTACAAACTCTGAACTAACCAACCCGCGCAAACCATGTGGTATTACTCATCACGATTTCCAACACCAGGGGCGCCCATAGATTCATGGAAAAATAAATAAATACTTTTGTCCGTTTGATGTTACATATAAGCAAAATTTCTCGTGCACAACATTTATTGTTACTGGCTATATAAGTACCATAAGAAAAGTAAATATTTTTCTAAACGATTACTTATATATTAAAAATTACCCAGTTTTATATTTTTCTCACTTAGTTAACGTTAGTTAAATAAATTGGAGATTTAATAATTTCTGATTGGACAAGGATTAGACAGAAAACTGAAGTAAGTTTCTTCATACAGACCGTAACAGATGTGTATTAATCTAATACTAAATATAATGATAATATGTAATTAGTTGTTTACGACATTTTGACTGATCAAAGACTTAAGCTCGTATATTAGCTATGAAAGCAAATGTTTGTTTGTAGTTAAGCGCAAAGCAACATAATGGGCTATATACACTGAGTGGTCACAAGTAAATAGACACCTAATTTTTCTTCATTTAACTGATTTATGCTAACTAATTTGTGTTCACAGAGCACTATGTAAATGAAAATTGTCCGTACACTAATTATATTGTGCTACAACATGTCTAGAACTCAAGGTTCTCTCGAATTGTCAGATTTTGTTAGATGAAGGATAGTTGGTCAAGCAGATGGTGGAATAAGTCAGCAGAAATTTCGCAGAATTTGGG
>NW_013670070.1:16200-22765 GCF_000517525.1 Limulus polyphemus | reverse complement strand
ACATCAATTCATGTGAATATTATTAAAAAAAAATTTCTGAAAAGGTGGTGTCTATTTACTTGTGACCATACTGTGTACGTGCTGTACCCACCTCTGTTATCGAAACTTGCTTTTTACCATTATAAGCATTCATATTTATTCTACCATTGTGGGGGGCTTTGAAAACAAAAAAAAAATATTCTAAGAGGCGATTCAATTACTGATTTCTGGATGAAAATAACAGCAGACTTAGAAATATTTCACACTGGTAATTTCTTTAAGTACTCTTTTCTCCAATGGTTATTCAAATTTATTGGCCTTTTCAATAAGCAAATAATAAAATGCATATTTCAGTTTAGAATACGATCAGACACATTCGTGGGGTGACCACCTACGATTATTTTTATACTAAATTAGTAGATACCTCCCTCCGACAAGATTTTTCTGGAACAAAATATTGTAGACACCCCCCCTCCCTCCTCCTCCTCCTCCTCCTCCCCAAGGAGTACTTACAGTATTTTGTGACTTCATGGAATTACTAATTGATAAAACTAGCATTCGTATTTTAAAATCGTAGTGAATACCGATAAATCAACCAAGAAAGGTAAAGAAATTAATTCCTTCGCTTTCTACACTTTTCATTCATTTCAGGAACATTTATTATTCATATCACGTTTTATAAAGGTTTTTCTTTCGCAGAAGTTTATTTACCTTATCTGAAATACCTTAAAACTACTTTTTATGTTGACTATAAGTTTTAGTTTGTATTCAGTACTAATCTTAATATTGATTTGATCGTGAACTCCCAAGTTAAAATAGCACGATATAAAGCAAACAAACAATACACCATACACTTCAAGTTTTATATTCTTAGAAATGTTACTGTTGTTTACTAAACCTACTTTCAGTAAGGGTAAATACAAATTACGTAAAGTGATATACGCATAGCTTCTGAAAGAAGGATATATATATGTGATATAGATTTCTAAAGGTTACTTAACAGCATAGACATTTAACATTAGTAAAATATGGAAATAGAAAAAAAAATCAATCCTACAAACGTTATCGATAATTGAGATCACTAGTTTGTTTACATTTATCAGTGTTATACCTTTCCTTATAGTGTGTAAAAATAGCCCCCAGTGGCACAGCGGTATGTCTGCGGACTTACAACGCTAGAATCCGGGTTTCAATACCCGTGGTGGGCAGAGCACAAATAGCCCATTGTGTAGCATTGTGCTCAATTACAAGCAAACAAACTGTAAAAATAGACAATTGTTTGAAAAAGAACATTTCAACTGGTAAGACGTTTTTCTGGGTTAGATTTCATTTGAGAAAATAGATATTTAGCATTTATAGTAGATCATTGCGAACACACAAAGTAATAGTCAAAATTCTTTCTGAGATGTATTAATGTCATTTAATGATCATATTTTGTAATACCTCTATACAGGAAAGGGATCTAATGCATAACATGGGTCAATAAGGTCGGGTGTAAATCTTGTAAAACATTGCTCAGTAAATTAATCTCAAGTAAGTAAAATAAGTGTCTTGATTTTCACAGAAAAAAAAATACATCTGTTTCAGTGTTTGTTTATAATCGTTACAGTTATAACCTACCAAAACTAAAAACGTCTAAAATAGCTCTATGAGAAAATCTCATTAACTCACTGATGTATCGTGCACGTGAATAAAACATCGCTGTGGTGTTCTTTACTTTCTTTTTTTTGTTCTTTCACCGGAAGACCAGCTGTGTAACACATAAGTAAAGTTAGTTTAAGATAAGTATATATATCTTTGTGTGTGTATATATATATAAAGAACGCTACTAATAACAGAATGTTATAGTTTTATTTTTGCACAATAAAATATTCGACTGGTCATTTTTTTCCTCTCTTTTTTGATATTTCGAATTTATTAATGGAAATTAATCGAAAAGTTCAACCAAAGTTGTAATATTTTCGTATCCCTAAAACCGAAAGTATATTTTTCATATTATTACTCACTATAGACGCTCAGTGTTTTCTTTTTCTTTTACTAGTGATTATTATTATATAAACCTTCACTTACATTTATTAATATCAACCAGAACTTTATGATGAAACGAAACAGATGTAAGAACGTGGCTAACTAATCCTGAATGATGTTGGTTTATACACTTGAATGACTTTTATATTGCGATATTCTGTTATCAAGGTCTTGTTTTTATAGTGTATAGTGATTACGAAGTGTACTTTTTTTCACTGTTTTCCAAGTATACGTGTTATTATGAAACAAGCAATATAGAATAATGGTCAATAAAGTTCTATTTTACTAAATATTAATTTGGAGTCTAAACAAGATTTAAATTTGCAACAGGCTAATCAAAAGAAATAGTTCAGTAAATCAGGATCAAGAGTTCGAATCCTTCATACACATTCTTATTTTCTTTTATTTATTTATTCTAGTGTTGGCTTTAGCAAACTTTTTTTTTCAAAGTAAAAGATGGCCCTTATCAAAACAATGTACCTGTGAGATGAATAATTCATTTCGAAATATTTTTCATGTCAGAATAAAGAATACGACGTTATACTTAAGATAAATAGTGTCAGAAATGTTTTAAGATAAATTGTAGAAAAAAAACAGAATATATATATATATATATATATTTTTTTTTAAAACCGTCAACTTTCATACTGTGGCAACCATGAGTATGGTTAGTTAGTTCGTTTCTTTTAGACCAGAGTCACATGGGGTTATCTGCTGTGTCTCCCACGGGGAATCGAATCCCGGATGTTAGTGTTGTAAGTCCGTAAACTTATCGCTGACCCATAAGAGGACTGGATTGGTCATTACAATGTGATTTTATAAAAAGTTTGAAATATATTCTGATGGATATTAGATTGGAGTGGTATCTATTATACCGTTATTCGCCTAAAACCTTAATGCAAATAATGTTTCATGTTATTTCCTTCGTAATGAGCTGTTATAAGAAATTTAGAAAAAATATTTTATATTAATGCATATGGGGTTAAAAAACATATTAACATCGATGTTTCTAAATACATTGAAATCCAGAAAGGAATACTTTAAGTTCAAGATGAGTAAAAATTATATTACATAGTCAAAGTTTTTAGTTCTCAACAACAAAATTAGCCGAAACCCCCCGAAGGATCTCTAAAACAGAACAAGGTCATAATATTCAAAATTTTGATTCATGCACTGTATCCATTCTCTTACTTAAGTTGTTGTAGGACGTTCAGAAAATGCTCAAAACATTTAAGCCTTCAGTTCATGTTGGCTCACACAGTAAAGACTCAAGATTGATCTATTGATTTGTATTCCAAATATCTTTCAACTTATATCAACAAAACGGACAAGGCAAAACCTTTTATGAGATTTTTTATGTATTTTAACTGGGTAAAAATAGTAATTCATATCTACAAACAAATGAGTAGTTGTTAAGATGAATGGATTATTAATAGGCTTTTAAAACAGCTAAAATGACCAAGTGTAAACCAGTTTAGGATGTAATATTTTACGTTTATTTCGTATCACTGACTACATAGTACGTTTAGTAGTCGCACTTCATGAACGAACACAGGTTATATCACTGACTACATAGTACGTTTAGTAGTGGCACTGATCGAACACAGGTCATATCACTGATTACATAGTACGTTTAGTAGTGGCACTGATCGAACACAGGTCATATCACTGACTACATAGTACGTTTAGTAGTGGCACTGATTGAACACAGGTTATATCACTGACTACATAGTACGTTTAGTAGTTGCACTGATCGAACACAGGTTATATCACTGACTACATAGTACGTTTAGTAGTGGCACTGATCGAACACAGGTTATATCACTGACTACATAGTACGTTTAGTAGTGGCACTGATCGAACACAGGTTATATCACTGACTACATAGTACGTTTAGTAGTGGCACTGATCGAACACAGGTTATATCACTGACTACATAGTACGTTTAGTAGTGGCACTTCATGATCGAACACAGGTTATATCACTGACTACATAGTACGTTTAGTAGTGGCACTGATCGAACACAGATTGTTTTACCTCAGAAAATCCGCAGTCCGAACATTAATGATTCGAAACCATCACAAATTTCAGATTTTGTCCTTTTTATAATTTAATGTGGTTCATTGTGCATTTTTAAAATGTCAATAAAACATTTATTTATTTTAATGGTTGGAGAAGGCTTGAATGGGTAATGAAGAAAAACTTTTACATAAGTTTAACACAACACCTGATGATGACAAAACCGTGTCGAAACGTTGTACATTTGCTGCTATGTTAAACTTATGTTCAAGCCGTCTCCAACCGTTATTAGTCTCAAAGTGGGTTCCTCGTCATCGAATTTACTTCTTTTGTTTTCACAGTGTTACAAACCGCCGAAAATGATATTATATTTGCTGTATCACCAAGTATATTTTAACACTCTCTCGTTGTTTCTTGGAGTTGTAGCAGCACCAGCAGCCCGGCATGGCCAGGTGGTTAGGGAGCTCGACTCGCAATCTGAGGGTCGCGGGTTCGAATCCCCGTCACATCAAACATGCTCGCCCTTTCAGCCGTGGGGGCGTTATAATGTGACGGTCAATCCCACTATTCGTTGGTAAAAGAGTAGCCCAAGAGTTGGCGGTGGGTGGTGATGACTAGCTGCCTTCCCTCTAGTCTTAGACTGCTAAATTAAGGACGGCTAGCGCAGATAGCCCTCGTGTAGCTTTGCGCGAAATTCAAAAAAACAAACAAGCAGCACCAGTAGGCTTTCAATAAATCTCTGATAATTCTTGGTATTATTTTATTTTATTATTATGGTTAAACTTTAGAGGAGTTTTTAGCACTGTCTAAAGCACAGGTTCTGCCGTCCTTCAATTATGGAGCCCTGTCTCAGTACATTTGTCGGTGCGCAGTCCGGGTATCGTGGCGCCGTGCCAAATTTCGAACCTCCGATCACAGAGTTTTGTTCGTTTGTGTTTATACTAAAGCTATCTGCCACCCTCACTAATTTTGAACTGCTGACCACAGAGAAGGCAGCCAGCCAGCCAAGTAGCATCCACGGCTACTCTTTAGCAACGAATAGTGATATTGGCTGTGACATTATAATGTCCTCAAGGCTGAAAGGACGAGCACGTTTAGTCACCGGATTTTGAGCCCCGCGACCCACATATGTCGACGGAAATAAATAAACATAACCTTCACCCCCAGTTTCGACACGCTCGTGTAACGTGTCGAGGAGATTGACCCGTCAACAACAACAGGGGTTCGTCGCCATGTGCACGTTGCTAGGTGGTATAATAGGAACTACGTCACCTACTATTAGTAATGTGGATAAGTAAAATCACAAACCCTAAATAAGACTGTTGTTGCGCATACTGAAACATACTTCAAGTTCGTATTATTTCATTCGATTCATAGTCTTTACGATTATAATTAATTTTCACGGAAACTTTCTGGGATAGTGTAGAGAATAACGACACAGAAAACTAAATGTACATTCACGAAATTCTCAATATTTGACTGTACATCAGGAAATTATTTTCTACGTTACTACTTTCTGTTTTGAACTAGAACTCACATATCTGTCATTTGAATATAACCTTGCAAATGTAACTCACTAATAATTATACAAATAAGGTGTATTCTTCACTATACTTTAACTCTGACAACGACTGTTTGTTTGTAATTAAGCACAAAGCTACACAATGAGCTATATATGTGTGCTCTGCCCACCACGGGTATCGAAACCCGGATTCTAGCGTTGTAAGTCCGCAGACATACCGCTGTGCCACTGGGGGGGGGGGCCGTTATTTGTCTTAGAATAAAGACACAAAGACTACACAATGGGCTATCTGTGCTCTGCCCACCAAGAAACCCGGATTCTAGCGTTGTAAGTCCGCAGACATGCCGTTGTGCCACTGGGGGGGGGGGGGCTCTGCCAATGAAGAATGGATTTTGTATGTCAGTAAAACAAGTTTCTCTATTTATGCACTTGACATAACAATACAGAAAATTAAATGTACATTCATGAAACTTGCAATATTTGATGGTACTGTAGGTTTCTGTTTCTAAGTTACTTTGTATGTATGTCCAACTAATTCTGCCCGTAGTTTTAGACCTAGCAGGACAAAATTTGGCAGGCAGGTCTAGTTATGGTGATCTGAGCTTCCTTGTCTAAATGACGTAGCCCTCAGAGGCTCAAGCATGATGGATTTTGTAATCCTGTCCCCTCCCCCTCGGAATCCTTGGAGCACAATATTTGAAATTGTGTTCATACCCCAATCACAACCTAGCAGGACCAAACTTGGCATAGGTGCTTAGGGAGGCCTTGTCTCAAGGCCTTGGTGCTCGGGTACAATGGGCGGGTGTTTATTCGAGTATGAACTCTTTGGGGTAACTTGGATAATGGAGGAGTTCGATCGATACATTGAGTTTTCTATGTATAGAATAAACTCAGTATAGAAGATCAAGGAACGTGAATTAATTCTCATTAAATTACTTTTATGAACAAAAAGTGAAACTTTGTTTGTTTGTTTTGAAGTTCGCGCAACGCTACACGAGGGCTATTTGCGCTAGCCGT
>NW_013670070.1:5833-15719 GCF_000517525.1 Limulus polyphemus | reverse complement strand
CGACCCTCAGATTGCGAGTCGAGCGCCCTAACCACATGTCCATGCCGAGCCTTGCGAAAAAGATAGCCCACTGTGTAGTTTGTACTATAAATAAACGTGTTTTTTTAAACCTTTATTTTTACAAAGAGAACTCTAAACAGCGTTTTGTTAAATGTTTGCGAGTTTGCTAAATGTTGTAGTATGGTTAGTATGTAAGAATATTTACTAAAACTAGATCATTTTATATCAATGTACTTTATCTTTCTTGTAAAATACAAGAGGACTAACTAAACAGCACCACCATATTTTATTTCATTTTTCACATTTACATAGTAATATTGTAGTTAATATTGGAAAAATGGTCATTGAACCACAGTACTGTCAATTACAAAAATACAAAAACAAATCATACAAAACAATCTAGAAAAATCACAGACGGATTGATCACAGTCTTTAGATTTAGATGTAATATTGATTATTTTCGATGCGTGGCATGAAATGTAATACAGGCCATCAGTTACACCCGAAGTACATAATGCCTACTTGAAATATTATTATATTATTAGGCAGCCAAAACATCACGTACGTGAATGAATGAATAACGGGTACCTTTCTCCAGGAAAGTGCATTATAATTAATACAGTTCAACATTGTACCGATTCCTAAATTTAATTCCAAATTATAAATCACTGAAATGAGAGATGAATGCTAATCTATTGTTTTTAAAGGGTTTTTTTTTCGTCTCTAGCTTCATTCTTAACACTCTGAACCACCAACTTTGTGGTTTTGCGACAAACTTTTCGCAAGTAATTGATTTAAAGTATATCGCTCGGCTACCAATTTGGGTATTTGGCATTCTTTTTAAACCTGTCAAGCAGGTTCTTATCAATTCAAACATAATATTAGGAGTATGTGTCCCCTATAGGATCAGTGTTCAAAATGTAAAATAACGGCAGAGTGGTGGAATGACTTTTGGAAGTAGGAACATAAAAAAATAAACAAGGATTGGATCTGTTACAGAGTTTGAGGCCATGATATTTTGAAATAGCTGTTTACTATTTATAAAAAAAATATTTGCTTCCCAACTTTTGCAGTTTGCGTCTCAACAGTATACGAGTTTTTACTGGAATTTTCAGGTCAACAAGATCTGTAAATCCTTCTTTTTTTTTGGGGGGGGGGGGATTACTACTATTTATGAAATATCGCGACTTGATATGATAAACGAATGTGGTTGTTTATATTACTGTCTTGTCTGTTATTACCTCTCTGAACAGACTATACACCATACTGTATACTATAATTTTGAGAAATGCTTTTCTGATTATTGTACTTTTCATTTCGATTCTGAACACTGTCCAACTCCCAAGTAATCCGCCATTAATGTCGTAACAAATTTTTGATTTATATATATATATATATTTTTACATTATAACATATATCTTTATTGTTACAGAAGAAATTATTTTCTGATGGGATCTAAAGGACTGCAGAGTATCGTATCTAAATGGCTCGTTGAATTCATTTTAAACATTTTATCTTACATTAAAATATTTAATACTCAAAATGTTTCTATTATATCTTCAATTAATTTATTGAAGAGTCAATATGCATCAACCACTGTAGCCTCGAGACACTTGTTGGCGTACACCATTAGAATGCAGACTTAGTTGACCACCACTGTTTTCGTTATTAAACCTTTGAGGAGCTAACTGGTCACTCGTATATCTTCCACTAGATCCCTGTCGAGTATCACCACGTTCTCCTACAGAGCCGTGCAAAGTCTGTTGACCACCAATAGTACCTTGAGTAACTGATTGATCATTATTAAATCCTCCACTCGTACCTTGATGAACTGGCTGTCCACCATTATACCCCCCACTAGAGCCTTGAGGAACAGTTTGGCCACCATTATACCCACCACTAGAGCCTTGAGGAACAGTTTGGCCACCATTATACCCCCCACTAGAGCCTTGAGGAACAGTTTGGCCACCATTATACCAACCACTAGAGCCTTGAGGAACAGGTTGGCCACCATTATACCCACCACTAGAGCCTTGAGGAACAGGTTGGCCACCATTATACCCACCACTAGAGCCTTGAGGAACAGGTTGGCCACCATTATACCCCACTAGAGCCTTGAGGAACAGTTTGACCACCATTATACCCACCACTAGAGCCTTGAGGAACAGGTTGGCCACCATTATATCTTCCACTAGTACCTTGACTAACTGACTGGCCACCATTATACCCACCACTAGAGCCTTGAGGAACTGGTTGGCCACCATTATATCTTCCACTAGTACCTTGACTAACTGACTGGCCACCATTATATCTTCCACCAGTACCTTGACTAATTGGCTGGCCACCATTATGCACTACATTAGAGCCTTGAGTAATTGGTTGACCACCATTATACCCACCACTAGAGCCTTGAGGAACTGGTTGGCCACCATTATATCTTCCACTAGTATCTTGACTGACTAACTGGCCACCATTATAAACTACATTAGATCCTTGAGGAACTGGTTGGCCACCATCATATCTTATAGTAGAATCTGGAGGAGCTGGTTGAGAGTTATGATACACCCCATTAAAGCCTTGAGGAACTGGTTGGTCAGCAAAATATTTCCTGTCTGGACCTTTAGAAACTGGTTTAGCATCACTAAACGTACCTTTAGGAAGTTGTCCACTATTATACGCCTGTTTAGGGCTTTGCAAAACTGACTTTGCACCACCATATCCATTATTGTGTATTTTAGGCATGTTAGTATCTTTAAGATTAGGGACTTTCTTAAGGTGTGGTTCAATGTGGCTAATAGATGTTGAACTAGAGTAATGGTTTACTCTTCCTTCATGAGGATCATGAGAAAAGGCTTTCCTGTAAGCAGGAGGAGTATATGGAGCAGGTAGTCCCTTATAGATTGCTACCGTTCCTCCGTGACCTTTATTGTGCCCATATCCTTTCTTCTTTCCACCTGCTGAAAAGGTTAGGGTAAGACCTTTTGATAAACCAAATCCAGAAGTGAGACCTATGCCTTTATTGATGCCACCAAGGCTACCAAATGCGCCTAATGATCCCAGTCCTAGTCCAAGTCCTCCAAGACCAGTAAATGGATCATCATCTTCGATGTGATATCCAGCATTTCCTCTAAGGGGGTTAAGGGAAGGCCCAGTGATACTCAAGTAGTTCGGCCTTCCAACAGAAATGGAAGGATATCCTCCAGTATACTTGGGTTTCTTAATTACAATATGTTTTGGATATTTGTGTCCATAATTAGTAACACTAACTATTGGCTTATACCGCGACCTTGGGAGTCCAAATGGAACATTGGCATGTCCCCCAAACTCAGAAAAGGTTCCTTTGAAATGTTTTTGGCCACGATTATTATAAATACCTTTGCCTATTCCAGGGGGTATGAATACATTTGGTTTTTGATAAATTGGTGCTGTGGATGCTTGTGGGTAGCCCGAATGTTCATAACTTCCGAGTTCATGATTCTTATGCTGTTTTACAGACTTCAAGCCTGTCGAAGGTAAGCCACCCTGATAATTTCTCCCAAATTTATTATTTTGCACATAATCTGGTGAATTTCGGTTTCCTTGGTTACTCACTATCTGGTGCTGTTCATTAGAATTTTGTGTATAAGTGTGCCCCTTATTAACACTAGGTGAAAAATTCTGAAAATCCTTCTGAGGATTAGGAGCATTTGGTGTCACCAGTTTATTCGGATTTTGTAGACCAGATGCGATATCATGGAAGCTAGAAATATGACTTCCCTGACCTTCTGCATATTTTAAGTCATTTCTGAGGTTTTGGTGAATTGTTACTGGCTGCTGGTTTTTTTCATTTGCAGTCTTCAGGTCATCAGGTTTATCATAAGACAAGATTAAAACTTCTTTTTGATTAAGTCTCGCTTGACTATTAGATTTCTTTCCACCAAAAGCTCCTTGATTGTTCGCGTGAAAACGAGTATGTTTGGTTTCTTCAAAAAAAGTGGGACTTTCTGGTTTAACCTCCTTTCCAAGCGTTTCTTCAGTTTGGATATAATCCTCTGGTATTCCAATCTTTTTAACATGGTCTTCTGCAGCTGATTTCAACACAGTCAAGGCTTCAATTGGAATACCTATCACGAGCATGGATTTATTGTTATTGTGAACTATACGCCGATGTTCAAGGATGTCAGTTTGTTTTTCAAGAAATCTGCTAACAGCAAGGTCATTCTTACCTCTGGTTTCACTCCCCTTAAGATCTGTTAAATTTTGACCACTTTTGTATTCTCTTGTGTTGTTTTTTGAGTTATAGGGTCTCACTAGCCCATAGCTCTGCTTAGTTTTAGATATAAGAGTTCGGGCAATATTTGCAGCAGCCTTTTCTAGGATACTGAGTCCATCTTTGCGATCGCCGACCTTATCGTTTAAAATGGTTTCTTTTTCTTCACTGTTATTTGTAATGTTTTCGGGACGGTCAGCAATGTGCGATCTTTGTAACTGAACTTGTCCGACAAAAATCATCAAGAAAATCAGAATCTGGATTCTCTGAAAATATAACAGAAAAATCATTTATCAATACCAATTAAAATAAACAAAAATTATAAACTGTTCTTGTAAGATTACATTCAAACATACAATGGCAAAATTCAAAATTTTTTTCTATACCAGATTCTTAGTTTATAAATTCTTCTATTTCCTTACATCACCAGAAATGGTTTCTTGATTAAGAGTCACATGACTGTTTGTTTTTGAATTTCGCGCAAAGCTACACGAGGGCTAACTGCGCTAGCCGTCCCTAATTTAGCAGTGTAAGACTAGAGGGAAGGCAACTAGTCATCACCACCCACCGCCAACTCTTGGACTACTCTTTTAGTGGGATTGAGAGTCACATTATGACGCCCCCACGGCTGAAAGGGCGAGCATGTTTGGTGGGACATGAAACCCTGAGTTTGTTTTCTAGGCCTTAAGGATTACAAATAACTTTATAGGAACCCCAAGATCATTTTTGTGCTTGTAAGTAGTTTAATTGTATGAAAATATTATAAGGAATTAGTTAATGTAGCTTAGAAACCTCATGATTGCCATAAAAGGGCTTCGAATTGCCAAATCAGAATAGATTAAACCATAAAAACATTATGATATTGAAAAGAAAAGTTGGTGACAACATCTTTAGACCTTCTCAGACTTTGATATTATGAAAAGTCTAATGTCCATTAACAATAACTAGTCTTTTTGGAATCATGATTATAATATAATAATATCACAAAAGCCATGTTGCCTTTCATATTTCCTAGTAGTAAGTCTATCATTTATTATTTTCGATTTTTGTCTTTTTTTTCAGTTTTATATTTTTATTGTTTATGGAATTTAGTTTGTTTGTTTGTTTTAGGCCCGGCATGGCCAGGTGGTTAGGGCATTCGAGTCGCAATCTGAGGGTCGCAGGTTCGAATCCCCGCCCCACCAAACATGCTCGCCCTTTCGGCCGTGGGAGCGTTATAATGAGACGGTCAATCCCACTATTTGTTGGTAAAAGAGAAGTCCAAGAGTTGGCGGTGGGTGGTTATGACTAGCTGCCTTCCTTCTAGTCTTACACTGCTAAATTAGGGATGGCTAGCGCAGATAGCCCTCGTGTAGCTTTGCGCAAAATTCCAAACAATCAATCAATTGTTTGGAGATTGGGCTATCTGCTGTGTCCACAGCAGGGAATCGGACCCCGAATTTTAGCATTGTAAGCATAGTAACAAAACAAAACAATTGAAGGGCAACTCATCGTAAACAAGAATAAAAAATAATACAAACACACACACACACACACACAAATACATTTTTAGTCCCATTCCGAAACAAATTCTCCCAGAAAAGTGCATTTGTACTTAATCTCACAAAGAAGGAATATCTTGTGACTTTGTGAAGCTTGTTTTCAGTTTTTTAATTTCGACATTAAAAGATTCGATTAATGGCAACTTGTAACTTCTAGGAGTTGTTTGAACAAAAAATTGGGCTATTATTCTTATTGTTAATCATCACAATGTTGGTTTGGTTACGGAATTATTCGGAAACTTGTGAATCTAAAGACTTAATCCGCTGTTTACCTTGGTGACGAAAAATAATCAGGCCAATAAAGTAGTATTTTTACTGCTCAAACCACCTAGTTCACTATCATGTTTTGATGTATACAAAATAAACAAACAGATGATAATAATTTTTGAAAAACTCTAAACAGGGGTGAATTCCTAACAATTATAATAGTTATATATATATAAATATATATGCACTTACATATATATTGTAAAATGGTAGGGCGTGGCCAAGCGGTTAGCGTGCCAAGCTACAATTGGAAGATACAATATTTGAACTGGGATATGCCGCTGGACGCGCTCCAGACTTTCAGTTGTGACAGTAAATCCCACTATTTGGTCAAGAGTTGGCCCATAGGTGAAACGTGCTACTGACCGATTTTTCTCCCTATGGTGAGCAATTCGGAATTAGGGTTAGCTATAACCGAATCCAAAGAACGCAGAATTTTATTGTCACGCCTGAGAAACAATTTGTTTGTCTAGGAGTCAGTGTTGAATTCAGGGGGTGTACAGGGGAAGTTCCCCTTGTGCAAAAATACCTCCTGAAATACAGTATTTTCCATTTTTTCGAATTTTCATTTTAATTCATCACCCAGCTTTATATCCCCCCACCCCCCACCGTTGGAAAGGTCTGGATTTAACACAGCTAGGAGTTCTTCAGTAAATCCCCTAGGTTAACATGAATATTTTTAGAAAATGTGAACACAGTGATCTAATTTAAATTTAAAGTTAAACGTTTTGGTGGCAATTGTCTTTTTTTCAAAATGTAACCGAAGACGACAGCACTCGTCAACTACTGAAACGTTTATTTTTAAATTTGTATCTTCAACCTAAAATCTTAAATCACAGTTTATTAATTAAAATAATTACCTAAGACTTCTTATGCATGGTTTGTTTGTAATTAAGCACAAAGCTACACAATGAGCTATATATGTGCTCTGCCCACCACGGGTATCGAAACCCGGATTCTAGCGTTGTAAGTCCGCAGACATACCGCTGTGCTACTGGGGGGAGGTGGCCTTATTTGCTTAGAATTAAGCACAAAGCTACACAATGAGCTATATATGTGCTCTGCCCACCACGGGTATCGAAACCCGGATTCTAGCGTTGTAAGTCCGCAGACATGCCGCTGTGCCACTGTTTTATGCATGGTACAAAAATGGTTTATTGATATGCAAAAGGTGATTTCAAAATAGAGCTATAGATGCGTTACATTTCAGTAACAGCATCTGCGCGCGAAAAATTTCAAATCTCTGTTTCACAAACATCGCTTGCCATCAGGTATATCTAGAAGCATGAGGGCGGAGAGTGTTTTAATGGTTAGCGTGCGAAACAACATATCTACAAAAAAAAATCGCTTTCTTCATCCACCGCCAACTCTTGAGTTACTCTTTTAACAACGAATAGTGGGATTAACTGTTACATTATAATACCCCCCCCCACGGCTGAAAGAGCGAACATGATCGGTGACGGGGATTCGAGCCCACGACCCTCAGGTTGCGAGTCGAGCGCCTTAATCACCAGGCCATTATAGGCTTGTTTGCTTGTTTGTTTGTAATAAAGCACAAAGCTACACAATGGGCTATCTGTGCTCTGCCCACCAAGAAACCCGGATTCTAGCGTTGTAAGTCCGCAGACATACCAATGTGCCACTGGGGGGGGGGGGCGCCATTATAGGAAAAGATTTGTTTGTTCATATCGAATTAAACACAACTGAGAATTATCTTGTTACGCGATTAACGACAACCAATAACATTCCATAACTGTGTACTTTATGAAACCTATGCGATTGTTGTTAGAATAATCTGGAAAAAAAAAAGATAAGATAAAAGATTTTTTGTTGATTTATAAAACTGAAAAAAAAGTTCTAAGTTTGTAAAACCTAGAATCACCAGTAGGAACCCCATTTGGGTGTTTAAACATTTTTTCTAAACAATTCATGCACCAAATCGCTTGAAAATCGATTACGTTTTTGATTACGAAGTCCCTAATAATATATCCGTCACACAAAAAATTTAAAAATGCCATTAGTATTGCGGCCAATTCCATTAAGTACTGCTGTATCATACAAAAATAAATAAATTAGAAATTTCCCCCAAATTATATAATCAGTTCTATTTAAAATAATAAGAGATAATATGATACTATGACATAATTAAACTACCCTATTCTTAAACAATTTCTATTATTAATATTATATAATCATTAGACATCAGCCATTTCATGCGTAGAATTTTGTAAATAGGTTTTAATAGAACCTTTTATCAAATAAAATCTATTTTAATATTTAAATATATTTAGTGCTAACAGCTGCCCCCCCCCCCCAGTGGCACAGCGGAATGTCTGCGGACTTAAAACTCTAGGAACCGGGTCTCGATACCCTTGGTGGGCAGAGCACAGATAGCCCATTGTGTAGCTTGGTGCCTAACTTCAAACACACAAACAAGCTAACAGCTGCTTTTAAAGGGAAGGCGGGGAGGAAGGGGGGAGGTTGAGAGCTTACCACTCATATCACTGGGTGTTATATCCAAATATACACCTCACCAAATAAATTTTGTTAAAACGTATGTTGAGTTAGTTTAGCAAAGTGATTTTAATATATAAAAATCTAACTTACCTTCATGGCCGCGATCTAATTGAGCTGATAAAGACTCAAGATCAAACACACACATCAAACACTCCGGATAAAGTTCGAACAGATAAACGAATATCTAGTTAGCCAGTTTGTTACAAAACAACAGTGTCTACGATTCGACAAAGAACACGAGTTGATATATTGAAGATTCCAGTGGCATATTGGCGTGTAGTCTAAACAGCACGTGGTTTTGTAAGTATGGCAATTTTTTTTATCGAAATGAAATTTAAATCTGTCCTACATTTCTGTTCACTACGAGAACGAAGACAAGTCTGACAAAACTGAAAGAAAAAAAATCTGGTTTCTGTAAGAAAGACGACACTGGTAGAACAGGTACAATATTATCCCCATTTGTGGCGGTTCTTAAACTCCGTGGGCCTTTTCTACCTGGCCACATTAAAAACAAAGACGAATATAACAAAAAAAAACATGCTCTTAATAACGTCTACGTTTCGTATTTATTTACCTGTATTTCCTCAGTAATCACACAGAACACGATGGTTAATTAAACTACATTGTATTATATCAGCTCGTGGCCTATAATCTGCCATTGAACTCGTACTCCAGTTCTGGGGAAGAATGGGGGTGAGGGGGTATTTATATGCACGAGTTGCGCGTGCCCTTGATATTGTCGCTAGAAAACTAGAACTGGAACACTTTGTTGCATATATTTCATTCAAAATGTAGGGCTTACGGTGAATGGACATCTTAAGACACAATTGAATAATACTTATTGAGCATTTTTATTATTCCAGTATTTGACTTGCTCAAAATATTAGGGCGATGTCTCTTTATCTGCTTTCTTGTTATGCAATTCAGTTAGCCGTACAGATACAACGAACTCTACCTGGCCTTAACCGTTGATATTATTAAAGACTGATATAACGAACTTTACCTGGCCTTAACCGTTGATATTATTAAAGATTGATACAACGAACTTTACCTGGCCTTAACTGTTGATATTATTAAAGATTGATACAACGAACTTTACCTGGCCTTAACCGCTGATATTTTTAAAGATTGATACAACGAACTTTACCTGGCCTTAACTGTTGATATTATTAAAGATTGATACAACGAACTTTACCTGGCCTTAACCGTTGATATTATTAAAGATTGATACAACGAACTTTACCTGGCCTTAACTGTTGATATTATTAAAGGTTGATACAACGAACTTTACCTGGCCTTAACTGTTGATATT